>NC_142798.1:55337531-55494113 GCF_049724085.1 Artemia sp. Qi Xiang Cuo | reverse complement strand
TTTAGCACTTTATATATTAGTTCATTATACAAAATAAACAAGTGTATAATTGAGTTCGCGTGACATATTTTAGTTTGGAGGGACGAGGTGAATTCACAACATTCACCCGTGATGGAATTTGTTCTCTGAAGTTAATTTGCATGTTTTAGAGATCTATATACGCTTGCATTATATATATTTAAAATGATTCTAAAGTAGAATATGCTATACTTTTGAGTTTGGGGGGAGGGGGATTTTCAAAACCTCTTCCCGTGGTATAACGTGTCCTCTGAAGTCGATTCTGATGTTTTAGCACTCTATCTATTAGTGTTTTAGGAATATTTTAAAAGCTTCTATGGTAGAATTTTGGAAAATTTGAGTTTGGGGGGAAGTATTACAATTTTTGTTTTATAGTTTCCGTAATGTGTATCCAAGAGGTGAATTCAAGAATGATATTTTAGCATTTTAAGATACGTACAAAAATGTATTTTACATAATTTTCTTACATGAAACTAGAGTTTACGGTCGAAAAAGCCTTATTAGCTCAGATTTTACGGAAATAGTTTTATTTTCGATCGAAAAATAGACTTAAATTCCGCACTTGAACCAGAGAATTGTATTTCCATAATTTTCTTACAAAAAAAACTAGAGTTTACGATCAAAAACCCTTAATAGCTCAGGTTTTAAGGAAATAGGATGTCTGACAATAGATGTATGCAAATTCCTTTTCCTACATCTCCGATGTTTTAATATACATTCTAAACACTTGATACGCTAGCTTACTCTAAGAAATAATGAACACGTAACAATGTAATATTTTTAATGAAATAATGCTATGTTGAATATTAATACAAAAATATACTATGATACATTATTAATATCAATGATTAACTTTGGACATTTTGAATCTGTTCCATAAAATAGTTCACCATGTTCTCTCTTGATATTGTAGTTATTGTCGTCTCTTAGTTCGTAATCAGTAGAATAATCATTATTCTATTTTGAATCAAAAAAAATTTTTACTGGGGTCTCATGAACAGGCTAAATATGCTTTTCGTCTTTGCTATTATTTGATTCATTGACTGTCTGATCAATACCAGTAATGTTTGCTGGTGCTTTGTTCTTCATCGTTTCATCTTTATATTCCGTAGTGATATTTTTTGACAATGCCATTTTTATTTTTCTTGCAATTTTACTGTCTATTAACACATTATTTTTACACATGTAGCAGTTTCGGCACGTAAAAAAGATATGGTTTACGATATTAGTAGCAGAGTAGGCCTTTCTTTTATTAGCCTTCCGTTAAATGCTAATACCCGATAGCTGATGATTGGATGTATCCGTAGGTAATGTGTTACCTGCAGCAGTAGCAAGGAGTTGTCCTCTATCATCGACAATTATTTTTATGTTAGCATTCTCTTTGAGTGCAATCATCTCTGGAGATCTCAATCTCGCATAACCACCATCATAAGAGTTGATTTTTTTCGGTATCCCAAAGAAATTAAATTCCTTACTGTTATGACAATGCATGCATACATTTCCAATAGTGCTACCACTTGTACTTGTTTCATAGTTTAAATACTTCTCCTTGTCAGCATTCAATGCTACAATAACCTTGTTATGAGAACACACTCTATTAAAATGTTCCATCTTCACTTTCTTTTTTAAAAGATATGACTTATGTGTTTATCGTTCCACTGTGTAAAAAATACTGATTTAATACATGCAGTAGACTAGGTAGTGACGATAAGCGGTCATAGAATACCAGTGGGAAAGCCACATCGTGTCTCTGACCAATCATAGAGCGCAATTGTTAGAAGCGTAAGCATACTTTGACATTTTAAGATAGATACAAAAAGAAAAAAATAAATAAAGTTGAAAAATTTAGAAGTTAAAAAAAAAATAGTTAGTTCTGATTAAAAAAATATTGAACTATTAGTTCAGATTTTACGGATTTAGATTTATTTTTCAATCCAAAAAAGGACTTAAGTTTCACATTTGAACCAGAGAATTGTATTTTCCATAATTTTCTTACAAAAAACTAGAGTTTACAGTCAAAAACCCTTATTAGCTCAGATTTTACAGGGGGAAGGATTTTACGAGCTTCCACTAGGAGCATAAATTCCAGTATACTTGACTTATTGTATCGGAATACTATCACCTTAATTCTATGTATTTAGAGGTAATATCCATTGTCACAGCTAGGCAATAATCCTAGCGCGGGGAGTGGGAAGGGTTTTACGAGCTTCCAGTAGGAGCATAAATTCTATTATACTTGACTTATTGTATCGGAATACTAACACCTTAATTCTCTGTATTTAGAGGTAATATCCATTGTCATAGCTAAGCAATAATCTTAGCGCGGGGAGGGGGAAGGGTTTTACGAGCTTCCACTAGGAGCATAAATTCTAGTATACTTGACTTATTGTATCGGAATCCTATCACCTTAATTCTTTGTATTTAGAGGTAATATCCATTGTCACAGCTAGGCAATAATCCTAGCGCGGGGAGTGGGAAGGGTTTTACGAGCTTCCATTAGGAGCAGAAATTCTAGTATACTTGACTTATTGTATCGGAATACTATCACCTTAATTCTCTGTATTTAGAGGTAATATCCATTGTCAAAGCTAGGCAATAATCCTAGGGTGGGGAGTGGGAAGGGTTTTACGAGCTTCCACTAGGAGCATAAATTCTATTATACTTGACTTATTGTATCGGAGTACTAACACCTTAATTCTCTGTATTTAGAGGTAATATCCATTGTCATAGCTAGGCAATAATCCTAGCGCGGCGAGGGGGAAGGGTTTTACGAGCTTCCACAAGGAGCATACATTCTAGTATACTTGACTTATTGTATCGGAATACTATCACCTTCATTCTCTGTATTTAGAGGTAATATCCATTGACACAGCTAGGCAATTATCCTAGTGCGGGAGCGGGGGAAGAGTTTTAAAAGCTTCCTCTAGGAGCATCAATTCTATTATAGTTGACTTATTGAATCGGAATACTATCACCTTAATTCTCTGTATTTAGAGGTAATATCCATTGTCATAGCTAGGCAATAATCCTAGCACGGGGAGGGGGACGGGTTTTATGAGCTTCCACTAGGAGCATAAATTCTATTATACTTGACTTATTGTATCGGAATACTATCACCTTAATTCTCTGTATTTAGAGGTAATATCCATTGTCACAGCTAGGCAATAATCCTAGTGCGGGCGAGGGGGTAGGGTTTTACGAGGTTCCACTATGAGCATAAATTCTATTATACTTGACTTATTGTATCGGAATACTATCACCTTAATTCTCTGTATTTAGAGGTAATATCCATTATCACAGCTAGGCAATAATCCTAGCGCGGGGAGGGGGAAGGGTTTTACGAGCTTCCAGTAGAAGCATCAATTCTAGTATACTTGACTTATTGTATCGGAATACTATCACCTTAATTCTCTGTATTTTGAGGTAATATCCATTGTCACAGCCAGGCAATAATCCTCGCACGGGGAGGGGGAAGGGTTTTACGAGTTTCCACTAGGAGAATAAATTCTATTATACTTGACTTATTGTATCGGAATACCATCACCTTAATTCTCTGTATTTAGAGGTAATATCCATTGTCAGAGCTAGGCAATAATCCTAGAGCGGGAGAGGGGGAAGGGCTTTACGAGGTTCCACTAGGAGCATAAATTCTATTATACTTGACTTATTGTATCGGAATACTATCACCTTAATTCTCTGTATTTAGAGGTAATATCCATTGTCACAGCCAGGCAATAATCATAGAGTGGGGAGGTGGACTAGTTTTACGATATTAAACTAGGAGAATAATTTATATTATAGTTGACTTATTTAATCGGAATAGTCTCACATTAATTCTCTGTATTTAGAGGTAATATCCATTGACACAGCCAGGCAATAATCCTAGTGCGGGGAGGGGGAAGGGTTTTACGAGTTTCCACTAGGAGCATAAATTCTATTATAGTTGACTTATTGTATCGGAATACTATCACCTTAATTCTCTGTATTTAGAGGTAATATCCATTGTCATAGCTAGGCAATAATCCTAGCGCGGGGAGGGGGAAGGGTCTTACGAGCTTCCACTAGGAGCATAAATTCTAGTATACTTGACTTATTGTATCGTAATACTATCACCTTAATTCTCTGTATTTAGAGGTAATATCCATTGTCACAGCTAGGCAATAATCCTAGTGCGGGAGAGGGGGAAGAGTTTTACGAGGTTCCACTAGGAGCATAAATTCTATTATACTTGACTTATTGTATCGGAATACTATCACCCTAATTCTCTGTATTGAGAGGTACAGCCAGGCAATAATCCTAGCGCGGGGAGGGGGAAGGGCTTTACGAGCTTCCACTAGGAGCATAAATTCTATTGTGCTTGAATTATTGTATTGGAATACTATCACCTTCTCCCCCCTCACCTGCCCTCGGAAATGTGGGAACGAAGGGTCTCTGAGCCTTCCCCATGATGCAGATGTTTCCCCTCCAAAATTGACCCCTCCCTGCCCTCAGAAATGGGGGAACGAAGGAAACGTTAGATCCTATTTTAAATTGACAATACTTATCAAACATCACTAGTGTATTATACAGATCACATATCTCATTACCCCTTTTTTAAATGTTAATCAAATAATTCTGATTATAGTGTCCAATTTTTTGTCTGCTTTTCAAAATGTTCCTATTTGTTTAGAATGAAGTGTTTTTTATAGCAGATACCCCCCGTGCAACTGAACTCCCCATGTAACTGAACCCCTGTATACCCGCAAACCCGTACAAATGTACCTCCCTGCTACTCGAGCCCATTTAACTAATCCCCGTGTAACTGAATCCGCATGTAACTGAACCCTCGTGCAAGTCAACCCTCGTGCAACTCAACTCCCTCAAAACACTTTTCAGCCCTTTCTTGTTAATTTTTTTTATTTCAAAACTATTTAAAATTGACAACACTGTGCAAATCATCACTTGTGTATTATACAGTACACAATCATTCCATCTCCTCCAAAACACTTTTCAGTCATTTCTTGTTAAAATTATCCAATCACTAATTACCCCTTTTTTCTCCACCTTCAAATGTTCCTTTAGTACCTACGCAATTAGATCGCCCAGTTAACACTAAGATATAAATTGAGTAAGCCTCTCGCAATAACGAACCAAACCAGATTATACCCACTTAACCAGATCAAAAAATGGCGGTCACACTAACTTGATTAGTAATTGGATTCAGATATAGTACGAACGGACTTTCAGTCCTACATTCAAGGGTTTCTGCAAAGTGTTATGAGCTTCATTAAAAAAATACAAGTTTAAAAAAAAAAAAAAATAAACATATATCCATGAGTTTGACCTCCAAAAAATCGATGTTATAATAGAAAACCCGTCTGCCAACCCATGTAGAGTTCACTGTAATAGGAAAATGGACCTGGTAACCCAATTACTTGAAAATACACACACATATCTATGCCACAGGCTTGTGAAAGTGCATGTATATTTGAAATCAGCACCCCTCTTACTACTATTGGGCATGTCAAACTCCCATAATTATGCCAAACTATAGATTCTTATAGAAAAAAAAGATATAAATATATTTTTTCAAGAAAAAGACTACGTCAATAAAAAACGAACAGAAATTTTTCTTAAAAAACATTTTCCACAAAACAAGATTTTCAAAGAAAATTAAAGAGCTCCATTTAGCCAAAAATGAGCAGAAATGAAGGCAAGTAATCATCCAAACATAAAAATACCACAAATCAATATCAATAAATAAATGAAACTTAAAATGAACAGAAATTAGAATAAATAGCCGATTCAAACTTGAGACGAGCAAAAATTAACTTTAATAGGGCAGATAACCCCCATGCCTTCTCAAGACCAGAGCATAATTTGCGCTTTACTGAAAACAAAATATGCTTAAATGTTTTCACTTTTTTTTACTTAAATAAGTAAAAAACTTTTTTTCCTCACCATTTTTTACCCATTTTTTATTTTAAGGACTAAAAATCCACATAGGTAAATAAAACTGACAATCCACCGTAATTTTTATTTTCAATAAAGCCTAAGTTATGTTCTGGTCTTGAGAAGGCATGGGGGTTGTCAGCCCTAGTAATGTTAATTTTTGCTCGTTTTGAGTTTGACTCGGCTATTTATTATAATTTATGTTCATTTTGAGTTTCATTTAATTGTTGATAGTGATTTGTGGTAGTTTTACGGTTGGTAGATAATTTGACTTTATTTTTGCCCATTTTTGCTTAATAGAATTCTTTACTTTTCTTTGAAAACTTATTCTGTGGAAAGTTTATTTTTAATTAATACAAATATATGACACCGTCATTCAGCCAGGGGGGCTGGCGCCCCCTTTCCCCCCCAACCCACCTTATGGGCGCCCGTGCTATGGGCTGTGGTCCACTCTTTACTAAGTTGCAGCTACTGGTGCAATCATGATTCAGTGAAACGAAAGGACACTCTAGCCTTTGAGAGGGCCTTATTGGCGGCAACATCACCCTTACCTACGTTAATTTATGCTAGTTTGCCGTCTTCATCAGTATTTTGACGTCGTCGTTAGTACTAATTTCTAGTAGTTGTTGGCCACAGTTCTTCATCAATAGTAATTTCTGCTCGTTTTTAGTTTGAAATCTCCTACAAAATAATTTCTGTCTGTTTTCAATTTACAATTAGCTTTATACTTTTCATAGAACATTTTTCGTCTTTTTATTTTTATAAAATATTAGCATATAACAGACAAAGATTTGTTGACGCAAAAAAAGGTTACAAAATGCAGAAGATGTATTTGAGAATTTAAAAGTTTCTTATACAATTCCAGTTCAAGTACAATCAACATAGAGGAGGATGAAACATGCGATCTGAGGATGTTTGGTTTTAGGAGGAACCCTCAATAATCCAATCAATTCTCTACTAACATTGATGGGGAGATGCTATTTCTGAAGAATAACATTGTCTATTAATTGTTTTTACGTACGCTAGAATTGTTTAGTTTCTATTTTATTTTCATATGATGTTTTTTTTTTGGAAAACTGTTCAGCATCTCTAAATTATTTGTCTTTACATAGCTTTTTGGTGCTAATTCACTGAAAGAATGCATGCTGGCCAGGGATTTTTGGAAATTCCCCAGTGTTCTACGGGTAATGTGCATATAAAATGCAGCTCACGCTTCCTCAGAAGTTCATAGTTTACATTGATAATTTTAGAAAAGCTATTAAGATTGATTAAGTCCCAACTTGCATGCATATATCATATATCAACGTTAGACGCAAATAGAGAGGTCATAGACACTTTTTCTCTTAATTGTAGTGATGCGTACAACATAAGAAAAACCGGATTAACTGTATAATTACCAAAAGCAATTATTTTACGCCATAAGTTATATTGTTCGGCGTAGGCTGTTACAAAGGCTTGTCCTTCTAATATTGTTATTGCCGACTCAAGTGGAAGTTCTATCAATCTGTTCACAAAAATAAGCGGTTAAAAACCCAGGGGGAGGTTGCCAGAGGACTGAACCCCCTCTCAAGTTCTATTATTGGGAAAAATGTATATTAAATATTTGAGAAAATTCAGTATTTTGATAAGTTTATGTGTCTATTTTGAGTTTTTGGCATAATAAATGCAGAGAAGATCACTGATTTGCTGCTTTAAACTACGTATTTGAGTAATTACTACGACTTTAAAGACTTTTTCATTTTTCTTTTTTTATCATAGCAGATTCTTGTAAGTTTAATTTTAAAAGTTTTTTTCCTCAAAACTAGTTAATTTTGAAAAGAATAATAAAGAGCTACATTAAACCAAAAATGAGCAGAAATAAATTCAAATAATTTTCCAGGCGTAAAATTACCACAAATCACCATCAAAAAGTAAATGAGACCCAAAATGAACAGAGACTACAACAAACAACTGATGAAAAAAAGGAGCAGAGACTAAAATCAGACAACAAACTTACTCACACAAAAAAACTTACACACACAAAAAGTTACACACAAACAAAAAGTTACACACACACAAAATCTTACACACACAAAAACTTACACACACACACACACAAAAACTTACACACACACAAAAAATTCCACACACACAAAAACTTACAATCATAAAAACTTACATACCCACAAAAACTTACACACACACAAAATCTTACACACACACACAAAAACTTACACACACACACAAAAACTTACACACAAAAACTTACACACACACAAAAACTTACACACACACAAAAACTTACACACACAAAAACTTACACACACACACACGCACAAAAACTTACACACAAACAAAAACTTACACACACACACCAAAACTTACACACAAAAAAAACTTACACACATACAAAAACTTACAAAAACAAAAAAACTTACACACACACAAAAAAACTTACACACACACAAAAACTTACACACACACAAAAAATTACAAACACAAAAAAAAAATTAAACACACATAAAAACTTACACACACACACACAAAAACTTACACACACACACACACAAAAACTTACACACAAACAAAAAATTACAAACAAAAAAAATTACACACACACAAAAAAAATAACACACACAAAAAAAATTGCAGACACAAAAAAACTTACACAAACAAAAAAACCAAAACACACACAAAAACTTACACACAAAACTTAAAAACACACAAAAACTTACACACACACACAAAAACTTACACACTTACAAAAACTTACACATACACAAAAAAAAACTTACAAACACAAAAAAAATTACACACACATAAAAAATTACACACACACACACACAAAAACTTAGACACCCACACAAAAAAATTACAAACCCAAAAAAGAAAAGACACACAAAAAAAAAATAAAAAACTTACAAAAACTTACAAACACAAAAAAAAAAAAAAACACAAACAAAAAATTAAAAAAAAACAAAAAAAATAACACACACACAAAAACTTACACACACAAAAAAACATACACACACAAAAAAAAATTAAACACACAAAAAAACTTACACACACACAAAAACTAACGCACACAAAAAAACTTACACACACAAAAAAAAAATTACACACAAAAAAAAACTTACACACACAAACAAACAAACACAAACACAAAAAAACTTACACACACAAAAAAAAACTTACACACACACACATAAAAACTTACACACCCACAAAAACTTACACACACACAAAAAAACAAACACACACACAAAAAAACTTAAACACACACAAAAACTTACAAACACACACAAAAAAAATTACAAACAAACAAACAAAAACTTACAAAAACAAAAAAAAATACACACAAAAAAAAACTTACACAACACACACACACACACACACACACACACACACACTCACACAAACTTACACACAAACACACACACACAAAAACTTACACACTCGCAAAAACTTACACACAAACAAAAACTTACACACTAAAACTTACACGCACACAAAAAATTACACACACAAAAAAACTTACACACACACAAAAACTTACACACACACACAAAAAAACTTACACAGACAAAAAAAAAACTTACACACATACACAAAAACTTAAACACATTCAGAAACTCACACACACAAAAAAAACTTACTAACACACACAAAAACTTACACACACACAAAAACTTAAAAACACACACAAAAACTTACACACACAAAAAAAAAATTAAACACACACACAAAAAATTACACACACAAAAAAAAACTAACACACACATACACAAAAAATTACACACAAATAAAAACTTAAACAGACAAAAAAACTTACACAAACACACACACACACACGCACACACACACACTCACACAAACTTACACACAAACACACACACACAAAAACTTACACACTCACAAAAACTTACACACACACAAAAACTAACACACAAAAACTTACACACACACAAAAAATAACACACACAAAAAAACTTAAACACACACAAAAACTTACACACACACACAAAAAAACTTACACAGACAAAAAAAAACTTACACACATACACAAAAACTTAAACACATTCAGAAACTCACACACACAAAAAAAACTTACTAACACACAAAAAAACTTAAACACAAACAAAAACTTATAAACACACACAAAAACTTAAACACACAAAAAAAACTTACACACACAAAAAAAAACTTTCACACACAAAAAAAAACTTACACACACACACAAACTTACACGCACACAAAAACTTACACACAAACACAAAAAGTTACATACACACAAAAACTTACACACACACACACACACACAAAAACTTACAAACACACACAAAAACTTACACACACACACACAGAAACTTACACACACACAAAAACTTACACACACACAAAAACTTACACACACACAAAAACTTACACACACACAAAAACTTACACACACACAAAAACTTACACACACACAAAAACATAAAAACACACAAAAAAAAACACACACACAAAAAATAAAACACAAACAAAAAAAACACACACAAACAAAAACTTACACACACACACACAAACTATCAAACACACAAAAACTAACACACACACACGCAAACTTACACACACACACACAAAAACTTACACACACAAAAACATGCACACACACAAAAACTTACACACACACAGAAACTTACGCACAGAGTACCAGTGGGAAAGCCATGTCGTGTCTATGAACAAGCACAGAGTACGATTGGTAGAGCCGTAAGCATATTTCATGTAATTTTAAGAATCTTAAAAAATTTGAAAAAAATACCATGTTAAAAAAAATTCAAAAATTATTTTAAGAAAATGGTGGAAAGGGGGAGGGGGGTGGTCCTTTGGGAGCCCGGGGGACCTTTGGGGACCGGAGCCCTTAGGGTCGGGGTAGGGGGATCGGGGGATAACATTTCGAAATTTTTACTTTTTAGTTTACTTTTTTTGCGGCGCATCCCTGCGGCGCATCCTGCGGCGCTTTCCTGCGGTGCCTCCCTGTGGCGCATCCCCTGCGGCGCTTTCCTAACCCACGGCGCATCCCTGCGGCACATCCTGCGGCGCTTTCCTGGCCCACGGCGCATCCCGGCGGCGCTTCTCTGGCCCGGGGGACCGGGGGAGGGCCTTTGGGGGTCCAGGGGGCCAGTTGGGAGCCTGGGGGACATTTGGGGACCGGTGGAGGGCCTTTGGGACCCCGTTGGTCTTTTGGGAGCTGGATGGGCCTTTGGGGGTCCGAGGGGGCCTTTGGGGGTCTGGGGTGGGCCTTTGGGGGCGCGGGTGGCCCTTTGGGAGCTGGGGGGACCTTTGAGCCCGGGGGGCTTCGTTGGGGGTTGGGGTAGAGGGATTGGGGGTTCCTTCTGGATTGGGGTATGGGGATTGGAACCCTTTGGATCGGGGTCGGGTGATCGGGGCCCTTTGGGGTTGTGGTAGGGGACCTCACAACACTGTTCAAATGGAACTTGTGTATTATAACGACCACACTCAAAACCTCTTCTAAAACCCTTTCTAAAATCTTCTTTTAAAATGTCTCTAACTGTTTTCGCCGAAATAATTCCATAAGCTGTCTAAAACCGTTTCACCCAAATAATCCCTAAAAGTAATTTCTGTGTGTTCCTTTTGTTTTTTGGCATCTCTGTGCTTTCACATTTCAAATTTCTAGGAAACCCTTTCCTACGTTAATCTCTTCATCTTATAAATTTTCCTAGCTAAACTATTAAGGTTTCGTTAGAATATCAATTTATCTCTCCGACTTAAAGCTCAGTGAAGCCGTATTTAAAAATAGAATTTCTATCTCTTTAGACTCCCGCATAATTCCAAGATAACAAGTGATGTTATTTATAATCCCTGACACTAAAGATCAATGAAGCCCTATTTAAAAATAGAATATTAATTTTTTTCTCTGACCTAAAGAACGTTGATCCCACAGACCTAAGATTAAAGAAGCCTTAATTTTTCTGAAAGTCCACGTAGTGAATCAATAAGGTCCCCACTCGAAAATGCAAATCCCGCTCCCAGGTTAGCCTAAAGATCAAATATACAATGTTGTTTCATAATTCCCCCTTTGCGACCCACTAATTCCCTCGCCGAGTATGAAAATCACCCCTCTTGTTATTACACCTGGACAAACGACAACAGATCGATTGACCTTGAACCCCATTAGACTCGAGCGATAATCCTTGAATAAATTATGTCCCGTCGGCATTAAACTAAATTGTAGATGGCAGCAGGGGTGAGTGTTCGGACCTCCTGATAGGGTTCTACTGTGCTGGGATATGGTTGTACATGTTCAGGCGTAACTATCCTATAATAAACTGGCTGCAAAATCACAGGGCTTGCTGAAAACAATAGGTGAGAGGACTGCAGTGGGGTTGGATGGGGGAGGATGGATGGGGCTGGAGTTAGAACCTCTGATGAGCTTGGCAATATGCTACCAGCTTCAGAGGCTAAAAACATTTGGTGGGTATGTATTTAAGAGCACCGATGTTCATTATGAAAACAATCCAGACTGAAAGGGGAGATACCTTCCAAATCCCTTCTGGACGTTTGATGGTATGAAAGCCAAGGGGAAAGATTTCCCTACCAACCCAGCTGTGATGTAAATGATTACAGTTCTTCTCGATGGTAACGGATGCTCGATGAAAAAAAAAACATACTACTAATTTTGATATATAATTCTGTTAGGAATACATAGCTATTAGATATTTCATATATTATGCAAGGGTTCTGAAATTGCCAGAGACATTTCGTTTCTACCAGATTTCTGCTTCTCAAGATGAATAATGAAGAACACGAGCGTCCAGCCACCGACTCACGAAGTTTCTAACTCGTGAATAGGCTCAAATCTGATGTCAAATCAGCAGGTATTTGAGAAAGACTGATCAAGGCAAAATGTTTTCGGTCGACAATGATCGCGCCGGCGACCGCTGCTGCTATTTTTTCGCCCGTCACTTACCTTCCCGTATTGGCATGGCGCCGGGGTCTAGTTGTATAATACAAATCTCAAAACAAAAATATAAAATATAAGGCAGCGTCATTCATCCAGGTGGGGAATTTAGGCCCCCCTTCCCCCCCCTTCTCCCTTATGGGTGCTCATGCTTATATGTGCTTTCCATCCAGAAAGGTTTTTGATGATAGGATACAATTATTACGTTACGTAACTTATTTAGAGATTGTCCTGAGAGTCTCGACCCTCCCAATAAAAAAAAATCTAGTCCGTATTTTAAAAAAATACGATCCTCTCTACAAACTAGTTTCCAAATTTTAGCATTAATTCTGACTCTAAGCTAATAATTTCTTTGCATATTATCAAAAGCAATTATTTTTACTTGAAAGTAAAGACTAATCTACAAATAAACAGAAATTCTTTTAAATATTAGTAGGGACTCCTACTAATATTTAGTAGGGAACTACTCCTCCATTTTATACTATAAACAAAAATTTTGTTCCCAAAGGTTCAAAAAGCAATTGAGCAAAAACTATGAGAGTGCCAATCCGTTTAGAAAAACCTACAAGCTGTTGGAAAAACCCCCAGTTCCAGGGGCATACTGGTGCTCGCTGGCGCACTAGTCACAAAACACGCAATTAAACACGCAAACACGCAAAGTCCATACAAAAAGAACATTTACCTTAGATTGTTGACAGAGTAATATCAACAATTACATAATATGATATAGTCGTGCACCAGATATTAGCAGAAGTATCTTGGATCTATTTTTGGGGGAAGGAGCTAAAGCCACAAGAGTCAAAAATTGTAGGTCTAAATTTAAAAATTTTCATTAAGATCCTAAAGCAGATATGGAGGAGGGATTTGACCCCCATATCAGGGAATTCCCAAGAAGTCAGTAGAATGTTTTAGAGAGGCCTGAATCCAAAAATAAGGTGCATCCTTAGGCCTTTTTAATAGTCCTGAAAATTTAAACGTTCAAAGACAGGTTCTTCAATAAGCAGAGGGGAATTTACCACTTTGCCTTACTCGATTTGGAGAAACAAGGGTAGAGTAAGCGAGCAATATGGATGATGACACACAAAAATAAAAATAAATTCAAACCTAAACGGCTTGAGTAGGTGGTAACCCACATCATATTTAGTATAATTATACTTCATTGTTTAAAAAATTCATGTAGGCATGATTTTGATAACCCTGAGTGCGTTATTGGAAACAAACCAAGGCATCTTCATTTAACAGTTAGTAAAACAGTTCGTGGTAACGAACTGTAAGTAAGGAGCGACCCTGCTCAATGGTAACCGAAACTCTAAAAAACGGAATTTTGATACCAATAGATATATCAAAAGAATCAAATTTTAATGCTAATTTCAAGTATATAAGTTTTATCAATTTTAGTCTTACCTATCAAAAGTTACGCGCCTGAGAAAATTTGGCTGATTTTAGAAAAAAGGAGGAAACAACCCCTAAAAGTTATAAAACATTAATGAAAATCATACCATCATATTCAACATGTCAGAGAACCCTCCTGCAGAAGATTCAAGCACCTATCTACAAAAATGTGGAATTTTGCATTTTTTGCCAGAAGAAAGATCACGGATGCGTGTTTATTTGTTTATTTGTTGTTTTTTTTCCCAGGAGTGATCGTATCGACCCAGTGGTCCTAGAATATCGTAGGAGGGCTCATTGGAACGGAAATTAAAAGTTCTAGTGCCCTTTTTAAGTGACAGAAAAAATGGAGGGCAACTAGGCCCCCTCCCACACTCATTTTTTTCTCAAAGTCACCCAATTAAAATTTTGAGATACCCATTTTGTTCAGCACAGTGAAAAATCTAACAAATATGTCTTTTAAGATGACTTAATCCCCAAAGTTCCCAGGGGAAGGGCTAAAATTTATGAACTTTGCCCATTGCTTACATATTGTATTGATTATTGGGAAGTATACAGACATTTTCAGGAAGGATTTTTTTCTGGGGGGGGGGGGGCTGGAGGAGGGGGTTACTCGGGAGAATCTTTCCGTGGAGGATGTTTTTTTGGGTAAGCGACATTTCTATGAAGGGGGCGCCGGATTTCCAAGCATTATTTAAAAGACGATCAGAAATTAAATATAAAAAAAACAAGTTCTCCAACTGAAAGTAAGAAGCAACATTAGAACTTAAAACTAACAGAAAATATTACGTATATGAGGGGGTTCTCCCCCAAGTCAATACCTCGCTCTTTACGCTACAGGTTTTTTTTAGTGCTTTCAAAAGAGCTATCTATTCTAATTAAACGGCCTTTGTGATTCAGGGGTTTTTGAATTAAAATTTTTTTAAACTTTTAACGTAAAGAGCATGGTATCGACTAAGGGGAGATCCCCCTCATATACGTAATAACATATACGTAATAAAAAAAACAATAAAAAAAAAACAAGCGATACGGCTCAATAGTAATCGAAACTTTTAAAAAAGGAATTTTGATATCAATAAATGTATCAAAAGAATGGGCTTATAATGTTGATTCTAAATATATAAATTTTAATAAGTTTAGTATTACTCATCAAAGGCTACGAGCTTGAGAAAATTTAACTGATTTTTTAAAGAGGGGGGAAACATCCCCTACAAGTGAAAGACTTTTAATGAAAATCACACCGTCAGCTTCAGCGTATCAAAAAACCCTATTACATAGGTTTCAAGCTCATATCTGCAAAAATCTGCAACTTTGTATTTTTGCCAGAAGAAAAATATACGAATATAGAAATTCGTTACGTAAGTTAATTTGTAAATTACGTCAGAACCAAATTTAGAGACAGCCATTTAGCAAAAGAAAAGTAAAATTTTTATGCAAATTTTGTTTACTTATTCAATGACGGTGAGCCAAAATAAAAGCTGCATTAACTAAAAAACGATCAGAAATTAAAAAAAAAAAACAACTTTTTTTATCTGAAAGTAAGGTGCGACATCAAAACTTAAAAAGCACAGAAATTATTACGTATATTAAAGGGGCTGTCCCCTCCTCAATGCCTCGCTCTTTACTCAAAATTTTTTTACTGTTTAAAAAAATAAATTTTCGAGACAGAGTCAAACTTTAGCGTAAAGAGTGAGGCGATGAGGAGGGGACAGCCCCGTTTATATACGGAATAATTTCTGTGCGGTTTAAGTTTTAATGTCACTCCTTACTTTCAATTTAAAAAACTTGTTTTTTTTTAATTTTAAAAGTAAAGAGCGACATTAAAACTTTAATGAATGCAAATAAGTCCATATAATATTTGGAGAGAATCCAGTTGCTTCAAGAATGATTACTGTTAACACAAGAGCAGTGGGATAAACTGCTACCTCTTTTTTATCACAATGTTTCAAGCACAGTTGGGCTTTTGGGAAAGCAGTGGTCAATATAAAGAGGAGGGAATGTTAATGGATCGAAGCCCCTCCGTATATAGGATAAGTTATATTTGTTTAAGTGTTAACTTTTCTCTTTGCCTTAACCTGATTTTCTTTTTTATTTAATGGTCAGAAGGAGGCTGTTTCTGTTAATCAAAATGATGTACCAATCTCCACTTCTTTCCTTAAAAAAAAGATCTAGTTCTAACACGTGCTGGGTTCATTGTACTACCCATCAAATTTGAAGATGTTTTATACCCGGAACATCCTTTCCGCTGTGAGCAAAAGGCGTCCGGAAATTTTGAGTCGCCCACCTTGATTTAAAACATAAGCTGGAGGGTACCTTAGCGTTCTTACACTGCCCGAAGGCGAGCAAGTACGTTTCTTTTATATACGAACGGCTCTCTCTCTCAGAGGTAGTTGCAGTCTCAGTTTCATCAAATTACCATCAGTTAGATCTAAGGTAGAAATTTTATTCGTGTTTGTGTGATTTTAAGGATATACTTTGGAATATTCCGACCGTAAAAGTGTAGTGACGAATATGGCTTTCAAAATCCTTATCGGCTGGAAATATGTTCACACTTGACGGAATATTGCAAAGAAATGAACATCAGAATTCCCAATTAATGCTGAAATTTGAAAACAAATTTGCATAGAGGATCTGTTTCTTTTAAATAGGTTTTATTGCTAGGGAGGTTTTGTTGTTAGGGAGGTTCAAGATTCTACGGGTCGTCTCTAAATAAGTTACGTAGTATTAACATAACGTAATAATGGTATCCTATCATCATATTTAATAGATGGAGTTTTTTTTTTCTTTTTTTTTCTTACCAAGATTGAATTGGGAATGCTACTCATTTTCCAACTTTTAGGCTTTTTTTATTGTCGTTTTCCTTCTCAAATGGATGTGGCTATTGCCAACCCTTGCTCCTGCCAGTGTCCATGAAATCTAAGGAAGAAGGAAAGAATTTTGTTTGTGTTATTGCTATTTTATTACAGTGGCGATGGATTTCTTCATATTTAAGCTTTAATTTAGAATCTTATAATTTACATCGACCTTTTATTTGCTCGCAAGTCTAATGTCACAACTAGGTATATAGGCTCTTCCAAATATATGGGACTAGTTTACCTTAATGTTAAGCAGATTAAAACACACGATTTGCGTAAAACACTAAGAGACTTTGTTTTTTTGTGAACAAAAGAAGCTGCTCTAGCAGAATGAACATGGGCGCCCATATGGAGGACCGGGGGGGCTCCCGCCCCCCCCCCCCTGGCTGAATGATGCTGCCTTATTTTTATATTTTTTCTGAGATTTCTATTATATAGCATTAAAAGTTCCAATTAGACGAGGTTAATTAGACTGAATTCCCCCCCTGGAGAATTCAGCTTATGGGCGCCCATGGAACTGAATAAGCAGTACCTATAAATGAATAATTGCTGTTTAAATGTTGATAGATCATAGGTGTTATTTGCTTAGGCTTTTTTGTGGTAATTCAAGGATTAGAATTGTGTGGCTGAGATTACAGTTACCCGTGTATGCAAAATAAGCTGTAGTCATTTGTAAGGTTCTTCCTTTAAAACTAATTGGTCAATTCAACAGTTTACCGCATAATATGGAGTTACGTGTTTGTCAAGCTTGTAGTTTTGACGGGCAATACTATCTGTGCATAAAAGGATTGGAAAGGAAGGAATATTTTAAAAAAGGCTAATTTTTTTTAGCGACAAACTACAGAGCTGTAAAGAGGTAAATTGTGTTCTTTTGTGTTGAATTATTCACTTGAAAAATTAGCGATGAAGCAAAAATTGTAGATTGGTTTCTAGGAAATATTGTTCATAAGCTCTAGAATTTGGGTTTAGAAAAAAAAACATTGTGTATATCATAAGTGGATTTCAAATTACTTATGTAATTTTCTATGCTAAGGGGTTAAGGTACGTTACGTGAAGTATTACCTTTTGCACTTAACCAGTGTCCTTTCACACCTGGGTAATGTAGGATCAGAGGCAAAAATTGGGGGAAGACGGGTATTTTCCACAGGTACCTGTATAAACAATACCTGCATGGAAAACAGCACGTATTCCTTTTATTCCCTGCTTTCTCATTGATTACTGTAGCCCAATGTTGCATTTCTTAATGAGTTGGATTACTTGATTAGCCTCGATGCAATTCAGGACACAAAGTTCGCCTATAACAAAACTCAAGAGGCTTCATTTGTGTGTAAATCAATCGGATTCTTGAGAGTTTCCTTACTTATATGCGTAAATTGATGGAGCAGCAAAAACTACCGTAGAATGTAAAATGTCACGTCACAAACTAAAACAAACAGTCGTCTAAAACGTCACAACAGTGTCTAAAACGTCAAACTAAATCGTCACAAACAGTAAAATGTCACGTCACAAACGAACTCTTTACTGCTATGCTTAAATAAAACACGTCTGTCAGTTTTTTGTTTTTTTTTTGTAATGTCGATGAACCAATTAACATTTTTCTAAATTGATAACTCATTTGCAAGTGATCCAGATCTTAAGTGGCCTCGACGGATAAGTTCATTATCAAGAGTTGCGGTTTATTGCTTTTTCAACTTGAGGGGTTGTAGAGGAGTCAGTAAATATTACTCATTGATATGAAAAAGCCCATTATTTACTTGCGAATAAATCAAAATTACTTGCAAAACAAAACTGTATCTTAATTAGACAGGGTAGACGGCTTTATTCAATGGCC
This sequence comes from Artemia sp. Qi Xiang Cuo, assembly GCF_049724085.1. NCBI lineage: Eukaryota > Metazoa > Arthropoda > Branchiopoda > Anostraca > Artemiidae > Artemia > Artemia sp. Qi Xiang Cuo. The sequence continues at coordinate 55,475,146 of NC_142798.1, read as the reverse complement.
CAAAGCCAAGCTTTTGAACTACGCCAATTTCGGTAAAAAAAAAAAAAAAAAAAAAAAAGGTAGCATAAAAGTTTGAACTAATCTTATATACATTAGAGTGATTTAGTAAAATATTTATGATTTGAAAATATACACATAGGCCTATATAGGAGAGATTTACAAAAAAAAAGATCATTTAGCAACCGACCTACAGAAACGTTGTAAAACAGAACCTGCAACCTTGGAATCTTGAAAGTGAAGGGGAAGTCGGGTTTTCTCTGACAAGTTTTCATTTGACGTAATTGATGGTTACATAGAAACAATTTTGCGGATCATAAGGATATGGCGCTTTTATTCAACCTGTTGTGGTCACCTGCTGCCTTCAACAGGCTTAACTTGGTGACTGCTGACCGGAAGCGGAAAAAACCATCATTGTCTGTTTTCAACCGACATTAATAATTTACTAAATATTATGGAAAACTTGTTACAGACTTTGTCTTTTTAGAAAACGGGATGACCATTGTGAAATTTCTTCGATTTTCTTCGAAAACGGGATGATCATTGTGAAAATTTCTTCGATTTTCTTCGTAACTTAAAACGCAAAACACATCAATTGGTTTGCGCCTTATATCTAGGTCACAGTTTGCCAATGGAACCGAATTACGCCCGACAGCAGCTCTGATTATGTATTTCGTTCGTAATTCCTCAAGTTCAAGAGTATTCAACGTTTAAAGAAAAAAATATTGATCAACAGATTAGGGTTGATATTCAAGACTATTATTTTTGAAAATAGAAAAGATCTTGAAACAGCTGTTTCCTATCTACGAGGGGACAGTTTTGTAAAAACGATTGTACTCATAAGCTAAGAATTTTCTTCTCGTTTAACAAGTCTATGATCTTATATTGAGATTTCTCTGGGAGTCTATACCCAAAATTGTCTAATAGAAGGAGCTAAACAATTGCAAGCTAACAGTCCTGCCTAATGCCATTGTTAGAGAACAGTTTTAAGATTCTGCTGATCATAAATACTTTCTCTGGAAGATCCTTAATATGTTGTTATTTGTTGCCTTTTTAGAATCTGGTCTAAAGATCCAGTTTGTCAATAGTCTGTGTATAGTTTGTTTAACGAGCTGCAGAAAATATCCGATAACTTGTTCGAAATGTCATAGTATCACTCCCTTGGCAGTTAAGGTGGTCCAACTTTGCAGTTTTTCTGCAAGCACGATCTTTCTTTACCAATCCCCAAGACTACATGATTCTGGCGTAGGACCGTATCCAGGATTTTTTTTTCGGGGAGGGGAGAAGTTTGCCTAAATAATTTTTGTTTGGGGGAAGGGAGGGTAATAAAAAAGTGTTCAGTAGGGACGTTAAAATCTGGTAACCCTTCTCAGTGTTTCCCTGTTCTGAAGCAAGTTAGGGGATATAATTTAGCGTCGTTTATAATCGCAGAAGAGTCAAAGAGTAGCAGTTGATTGGATATATGATGTCTCAAGGCTTTGAACATACTTTTTTATACTATTTACAAAGTAAATTATAAGAATCTGTTGTATTTGAAAGGCAGCTGCAACAAATTAATTCTATGATTCACAATTTATTAATTTTCTTTCTTTTTTAGAATCGAACATGTCGAAGGCTTTTGCGTTAGCAGCGTTTGCTTGTATTGGTAAGTCCCTTGAGTTCTTGATGTTCTTTGTTTTTTTAAGAAGTCAACTACTTGTTTCAGGATTATTTTTAGCTCAACTAATCATCCGTTATCTTTTGCACACCCTGTTCATATCCTAAATGCGAGTTCCAAAAGATTACGAGTTCCAAAAGAAATCTTGTTATTCTATTGCCGAATATTGAATCTCCCATGCCAACAGGCACATATTTGGGCATTAAGGCCTTTACTCTGAAACTCTTTATCTCTACTATGTTTTCAAAATTTTCAGAAAATTCGCATACTCTTTGTGGAGTCAAAAAATTGTTCCCCTTCCCGACAAAGGAAATTCTTATACCGATAAGCTCCAAGAGGAGTCGTCGGGCATGGGCTCCTACCAATCTTGATATTTTTAAGCTGAAATATATAGCTCCCTTTAGCTTTTATACAATTTCACTCCTTTTTTTACCGCTTTAACTAACATACCCTCTGAACAGAAGCTCCACCCAATAATAAATTACTGGCTACCTGCCTTCTTCCATGTGCACCTGTTGGTAGCCACAAAAACAAATAATTACATTATGAAAACCAGTTGAAGCACTATTTGCTCAAGTTCTTTATTTTGTTTGACACCGAAATCTACCATGCAGTTGGCCGCATCCAGTACGGTGAAACGTCATAATTCTCACACTGCTTTCAATAATTTTCCAGTTCATCCCTATTTTCCAGCTTTGAAAAATCCCACCCCCTCCTCCAAGTAAGTCTCCAGCTGTGTGCCTGTAATTAGCACGTCAAGTCTCTGTTCATTGTTCGTTCAGTTTTTAGCTTGAAATTAAGTATTTTTTTTTAGCAAAACAAAACACTCATAATGAAAGCTGTAGGCACTAATTAGGGTATCATCTGTTTGATGTTGCCTGCACAGCCTGACAATGTGAGGTACCATGCAGTTTTGCATATCATCTGAAGGCCGTTGGCTTCCTATCATTCCCATAATAAAAAAAATAGGGAAAGGCTTAGAGATTTTTCAAAGGAGCCGATGGTCATTTTATTTCGCACTATAATTTGTACGTGATCAGTATCTTAAACAGGTGTTATTTTACTTGGCTCTGAGCATTAGAAAAAAAATGTGCCGAGTCGTGAGTAAAGTTCTTTAAATAAAAGGATTTAGTTCTTACTTATAAAGTAAACATCATCTTCTATAATGTGTTTTATGTGTTGGGGGGGGGGGCAGGGGCTGTCTGATTATAGAAAGCATCTCTATTTAAACCATTTTAGCCATTAGATAAACGTAAAAACACAATTTTATGCATTTTTTGCATATTAAGGATGGAGGGGATGGGGTCAAGAATGAGTTCTAATCCTTACTATTTGCATCTTTATAGGAGCTTTTGAATTTCAATAGGAGGGATTAAATCTTTTCTAGAAAAGGTCGCATCCAGATATTTTCCAGATTGATGGGCGAAGTTGCTAGTGTTAAGGGAGACTGATGATAAGATTAACGAATGAAGTGTTAAGGGAGAGGGGCTAAAGTTTGGGGGAATGAACTGTTACCCAAACAAAATCACATTTTTCTAAATACTATACCTAATTTGTAACGTCTGTGTACTTGCGGTCTTTCATGGGGAGGGAAAGATGAAGCCTACCCACCCTCAATTTTTCCGTCAACACCAGAGGCTGTATTATTGCTTATTAGAAATAAACTTCTTTACGGCTTTTCTGTCATTTCTTTCTTTGCTTTGTCTACAAAAGCTTTTGTTCCGTTAGCGTATGGGTTTTATTGAAATTTCAATGGGAGGAGAACGGATAATCTTAATATTTGTTAATTTTTTGTGTTATTTTGATGTATGGCAAATGCTGGTTTTAGTTTTTTATTTTTTTTTTCTTGTGTGTGTGTGTGTGCTTCAGGGTTCAAAGTCTAATCTGAAATTGTGAAGTTTCTAATCTGAACTTAAGTTGATTTAGATCAATTATACTCCTAAAAAGAAAGTAAACCCTCTATCTCGTCGCCGTATTTAAATTTCTCTCGTAAAAATATTCCAGTTTAAAATATCATTACCAAAAGGCAAATGAGCACTTTAGATTGTCTTTGAAAAAACAATCTATACCAATCTAATCTAAAGTAAATCCAACAAATTTAAAGTAAAAGTCATTTTATTTTTTGTGCTCAAATATCTTAGAATTCTCATTTAGCTCATGAAAATTGTCAAGATTCGGTCAAAACCTAGCTATAATTATTATGAAAATATATAACAAATATGCTTTATCAGAGGCAACGCTATAGCGTTGCCTATAATGAAGGCCATACGGCTCCAATGTTTTATTATTATTTATTTTTTTTCCCAGATGCACATCACATGGAAGGGGTCGTCGTAGAAGCTTCAAAGGGGGCTCATTCGATTGGAAATCAGGAGTTCTAGTGCCCTTTTTAATAGTCGAAAATTATTGAAGGGCAACTAGCCCCCCCCCCCACGCCCAGCATTCCCCCAAACGCATCCAATCAAAATTTTGAGATAGCCAGTTTGTTCAGCGTAGTTGATTTCCAGATAGAAAATATATTTTTGTGGAGGATACTCCCCCACAACCTTCAGGGCAAGGGTTTTAAGTTATACCCTGGGGGTATATAACGTTTTTATAGAAAGAGTTGTCGTAAAGAATTCGAAACAGGCTCATTCGATTGAACATTCTAGAGCTAGTGGACTTTTTAATAGTTGAAAGTGATTGGAGTGTAACTAGCCCCTCCCCCCCCCCAAGACCATCATTTCCCCAAACACATCCAATCAAAATTTTTAGATATCCATTTTGTTCAGCGTAGTTGATTTCCAGATAGAAAATATGTTTTTGAGGAGGAGACTCCCCCACAAACCTCAGGGCAAGGGGTTTAAGTTATGCCCTGGGGGTATATAAGGTTTTTATAGAAGGCGTTGTCGTAGAAACTTCAAAACAGGCTCATTTGATTGGAAATTAAAGGCTAGTGCCCTTTTTAATAGTCCAAAATGATTGGAGGGCAACTAGCCCCCCCCCCCTCCGACGCCTATCATTCTCCCAAACAAATCCAATCAAAATTTTCAGCCAGCCATTTTGTTCAGCGTAGTTGATTTCCAGATAGAAAATATATTTTTGAGGAGGACACTCCCCCACATCCCTCAGGGAAAGGGTTTTAAGTTATGCCCTGGGGGCATATAAGGTTTTTATAGAAGGCGTTGTCGTAGAAACTTCAAAACAGGCTCAATCGAATGGAAATCAAGAGCTAGTGTCGTCTTTAAAGATTAAATAGGGTTGAAGTGTCAATAGCCCCCCGGCCCCCCCCCCCCACGCCCATCATTTCCCCAAACACATCCAATCAAAGATTTTCAGATAGCCATTTTCTTCAGCATAGTTTATTTCCACATAGAAAATATCTTTTTGAGGAGGGAACTCCCCCACAACCCTCAGGGCGCGGGTTTTAAGTTACGTCATGTGGGCATATAAGGTTTTTGCATAAGGCATTGTCGTATAAAATTCAAAACAGGCTGCATCTGTTAGAAATTAATGGGCTAGTGCCCATTTTAGTTGTCGAAAGTGATTGAAGTGCAACTAGCCCCCCCTCCCGCACGCCCACCATTTCCCCAAATATATCCAATAAAAATTTTGAGATAGCCATTTGTTCAGCGTAGATGATTTCCAGATAGAAAATATGTTTTTGAGGAGGAAACTCCCCCCAAACCTTCAGGGCAAGAGTTGTAGGTTATACCCTGGGGACACACAGGATATCTATAGGAAGCGTTGTCGTAGAAACTTCCAAAAAGGCTCATTCGATTGGAAATTCAAAGAGATTGTTCCCTTTTTAATATTCAAAAGTGATTTGAGGGCAACTAGCCCCCCCCCTAAGCCCATTATTCCCCCAACTACATCCAATCAAAATTTTGAGATAGCCATTTTGTTCAGATATGCCCTGGGGGCATATAAGGTTTTTATAGAAGGCGTTGTCGTAGAAACTTCAAAAAAGGCTTATTCGATTGTAAATTCAAAGGGATAGTGCCCTTTTTAATAGTCGAAAGTGATTGGAGGGCGACTAGCCCCCTCCCACACCCATCATTCCCCCAAACACATCCAATAAAAATTTTGAGATAGCCTTTTTGTTCAGCGTAGTTGATTTACAGACAGAAAACATGTTTTTGAGGAGGACAATCCCCCACAACCCTCAGGGCAAGGGTTTTAAGTTATTCCCTGGGGGCATATAAGGTTTTTATAGAAGGCGTTGTCATAGAAACTTCAAAAAATGCTCATTCGATTGGAAATTCAAAGAGATTGTGCCCTTTTTAATATTCAAAAGTGATTGGAGGGCAACTAGCCCCCCCCCCCAAAGCCCATCATTCCCCCAAATACATCCACTCAAAATTTTGAGATAGCCATTTTGTTCAGCGTAGTTGATTTCCAGATTGAAAATATAATTTTGAGGAGGATACCCCCCCCCCCCGAACGTTTAGGACAAGGGTTTTAAGATATGCCCTGGGGGCATATAAGGTTTTTATAGAAGGCGTTGTCGTAGAAACTTCAAAAAAGGCTCATTCGATTGGGAATTAAAGGGCTAGTGCCCTTTTTAACAGTCGAAAGTGATTGGAGGGCAACTACGCCCCCCCCCACGCCGATAATTTCCCCAAACACATCCAATGAAACTTTTTAGATAGCCATTTTTTTCAGTGTAGCTAATTTCCAGATAGAAAATATGTTTTTGAGGAGCACACTCCCCCACAACCCTCAGGGCAAGAGTTTTAAGTTATGCCCTGGGGACATATAAGGTTTTTATAGAAGGCGTTGTCGTAGAAACTTCAAAACAGGCACATTCAATTGGAAATTCAAAGGGCTAGTGCCCTTTTTAATAGTCAAAAGGGATTGGAGTGCAATTAGCCCCCCCCTCACGCCCATCATTCCCCCAAACATATCGAATCAAAATTCTGAGATAGCCATTTTGTTCAGCGTAGTTGATTTCCATATAGAAAATATGTTTTTGAGAAGGATAATCCCCCACACCCCTCAGGGCAAGGGTTTTAAGTTATGGCCTGGGGGCATATAAGGTTTTTATACAAGGCGGTGTCGTAGAAACTTCAAAAAAGGCTCATTCGATTGGAAATTACGAGGGCTAGTGCTCTTTTTAATAGTCGAAAGTGATTGGAGGGCAACTAACCCCCTTCTTACGCCCACCTTTTCCCCAAACACATCCATTCAAAATTTTAAGACAGCCATTTTATTAAATGTAGTTTTAAGTTCTGGAAAATAGGTCTTTGAGGATTACACCTCCCCTAAATCCATCACGGCAAGGGTTGCAGTTTAAGGATTCTTCGAATGCTTCATGTTATTTCTTATGGAAGGGATGCTCGTATAAACTGTAGAGAGGGCTTTTTTGATTTAAATTTGAATGTTCTTGTTCACTTTTTAAGAGTCAAAAGAGATTGAAGGGCAGCTAGCCCCTCTTCCTCCTCCATGCTCTAACTGCAGCAGATAAAACTTTTGAGGGTGTTTTTGTTTGGAATTATTTAATATCTTTGATAACAAAAAACTCTGGGGTCGACCAAGCTACCCATTCCCCTGTTGTTGGTAATGCAGTCAATGGCATGGGGTAAAACTTTTTCTGGTGGGTTCATCAATTATGGGAAGGGGTTTTGTGTGGGAAGGACGCATAGGAAATATATTATAATTATCCAATTATAAGGTTAAAATACATACTCTGTGACAGATGGAAAATTGCTTTGGCACACAAATTCCTATTAAGGTATACAATTCCACATGCGATCCCTTTGTGTCAGCAAGAGAAATGATCTAAACCCCCTTATTGGAGCTATTTTTTCAATCCATTCATTGTTGTCAATTGCTGTCCACAAGTTATGCAAGCTGTCTATTGTTCATATATAAGGTTTTTATCAAAGAGGTAATCGTATAGACTTTGAAAAAAGCCTCATTCGAATTAAATTGAAAGTTCTAGATCCGTTTTTTAAAGTCAAGAATAATCGGACAGTAAGCACCCCCCCCCATGCCAAAAAAAACTTGAAACTTTTTGCAATCAAAAACGAACAAAATTAATTTAAAAAAAAAATTTCCGAAAAATAAGTTTTTAAAATAAAAGTAAAGGCATTTTTAAACTTCATTTCTGCAGAGGCAAATAACTGTTAAAATTCAAACTCAAAACGACCAGAAATTAATATTAAAGAATAAATGAAACCCAAAACAAACAGAAATTAAATACACAATCATAGCAAAAAACATTCAACAATTAATAATATAAATGAATAAATAGATCTTAAAGCGAGTAATGCTTAGATTTAATATGAAAATCAAGCTTAAAACCAAAACAAATAGTTTCCTATTTAAAAATAAATGAAACTTAAAACGAACAGAAATTAAATAAACGATCAATGCGAACAAACATACAATATATATTAATGTAAATGAATAAATAAATCTTAAAATGAGTGAAACTTAAACTGAATATGCAAATCAAGTTTGAATCGAATAAAAATAACTGCAAACAAGAGTGTGGGTATCGTATCACCGCAGAAGCCTAAAACCTACTGCGTCATTGGCGCTTTAATGAAAAGGAATTATATTACAAATGTTTTCTTTTGTCCTTAATATTGAAAATAAATATTAAAATTACAGTAAAATTTTGAACTGATGAGCTTTTAGCAATTAATATCATTATGCATCAAATATTCAGTTTAATTTATTAGTTCTTTTCAAGATTGGTCAAGACAAATATAGTTTCACTACAAGCAAAATTTGGATACTGCCCCCTTCTTTAACTGTAAAAACCTAAAGCCTTCTGCGTCACCACTGAAAACGAATTACTCGTATATTACAAATTTATTATTTTCCAGTTCTTACAGCATTGAAAATGAAAATAAAAATTACAGTGAAAAAAATATTGAACTGATGGATCTTTCAACAATTAATGTCATTATATATCTAATATTCAATTTGATTTTGTTTATATTTTCCAAGACTGTTCAAGACTCATATAGTTATGCCATTTTTTTTAACTCTGCCATTTTTTGTAACTAATCGTGTTAGTTTGTTATGAAAACATTCTGTCGCTTCTAGGCATTTCTATTTGAACCAAAACTGCACCTCAAAATTTGTGGAACATGTATTTTCTTGCATGAAACACCAAAATATAATAAAATGTCAAGTTTCGGAGTGTTCCACCACTCGCAAGCAAGTGCCAAGCAAGTGGTATTTTTGAATCCACATGGTCAATTTAGGGGGTGGAGGGTAGGCTATTTCTCGTAGCAGCCCCATTCCGTCGTGGTATGGTTCACATTTTCGACACCTGGCGTCCAGACTATCGTATAATCTACCAAGCATACAAGTACCCCAAATCAGCATCAATAATTGAATGAAACACAAAATGGACAAAAATTAAAATAAACATTAGAGTCAAACTCAAAACGAGCATAAATTAATGTGAGTAGGGTTCAAAACCCCTATGCTTTCTAAAAGCCAGAATATTATTTGTACTTTACTGAAAAAAATATTCAAATGAGTTTACTGAAAAAAAATGTGCATTGTCAATTTAATATACATATGCTGACATTTATTCCCTAAAATCTTAATTAATTTTTGATTTCTTAAAGTTACAAAAGTAACTTTAACGCCAATGACGCAGTAGGTTTTAGGCTTCTGCAGTGATACGATACCCAAACTCTTGTTTGTAGTTATTTTTATTCGATTCAAACTTGATTTGCATATTCAATTTAAGTTTCACTCGTTTTAAGATTTATTTATTCATTTACATTAATATATATTGTATGTTTGTTCACATTGATTGTTTGTTTAATTGCTGTTCGTTTTAATTTTCATTTATACTTTAATAGCTAAATATTTTTTTTTCATTTAAGCTTGATTTTCATATTCAATATAAGTATTACTCGCTTTAAGATCTATTTATTCATTTATATTATTATTGTTGTATGTTTTTTGCTACGATTGTTTATTTAATTTATTTTCCTTATGGGTTTCATTTGTTCCTTACTAGTAATTTATGGTCGTTTTTATTTTTAATTTTAACATATATTTGTATCTCCTGATCATAATTTTAAAATGTCCTTTACTTTTATTTGAAAAACTTATTTTTCGGAAAGTTTTTTTTAATTAATACTTTGAAAAAGTCTTCAAGTCTATGTAGGAAAATCTTTCTCCTGTACCTAGATTAAGTTATGTTTAAATAGCTGCACCTTAGAACATAAGGGGCTAAAACCTAATTCATTAGGAAAAGAAATGGTTGATTTAAACTGAAATATTTGATATAGATTGGGTTTAAACCAAAGGATTTCTATTATTTTAGTGTTAACTGGACTCTTATAACATAATGTTAGATTTCAGCAAAATAAATATTGTAGTTTTAACTGAGCTACTGAAAATCACAATCCTAAATCCCTTGTGGATGACTTTGAACGCCTATTTCATCTGGTTACAGGCATAAATCATATATTTTGGAATATCTTGAAATGAACATTCTTTTCCTATTCTGAATTAGTATATTCTTTCCCAAGCCCTTTGCTTGTCCCGCCTAATTTTTACAGTATCAGATTAAAACAAACTGAGGAATATAACGACTTCTAATTTTAGCAGTTGCGGTGACCTACTCAGTCCCAGCCTCATTGCATGTACCTCACAGAGCTAAGAGGTGGGAGGAGTTCCCCAACGTGACGCTCAACTTCGACTGTTCAGATAAGCCATTGGGATTTTATGCCGACACCGAGTTTGAATGTATGCTTTTCCACATGTGTGACGAAGAAGGCAGACGAATTCCCCATATGTGCGGCAATGGCACTGCATTCAACCAAGAATTTAGAATCTGTGACTTCATTTACAACTTCGATTGCAATGAAGCACCTAAATGGTAAGCAAAGACAGATATTTCAGAACCCAAGTAATTCTGTACGAATTTAAACGACATCTGCTATTTTTAAGACGCTATTAAAAAGAAATCAAATCAAAGCTACCAATTTGTTCAAAGTTAGGAGTTCACTAATTGACATTTTTTCCAAGATTTTGTATTTACATTTACAAACTAGGAAGAGTGCTTTATTTGACACGTAATTTGTTTGAAAAACATAAAAAAAAAGAAAAACTAAATTTTAAAATGTTAATTAATGAGATTAACTGGAAAGAGAGGAATCAGTGGCGTCAAGTTACGAAAATCTAGGGGAGCAAAATTTATTTTTCAAAATCTAGAAGGGAGGGGAGGCAAATTTGTACTTTTTTTCAATTTTTTCAGTGTAAATAAAGAAAGTCTGCATTATATAGACATTATATATAACATTAGAAGTAGATATTATGTTATAGCTTATGACTTATTATCATTTTCTAAGTTGGATGCCTTCATATAATCTTGAAAGATTCTCTATACATTTTATCCTACCATGTAATTTCCTACAAAACATTGATGCAACCAAAATTGGCCTGTGGCAGCGGAAAGGTGATGGGTGGGTCATTTGAATAATTGACACATAATAGAGTGGGTTTTAAGTAAACATGTGACCTTTTTAAGAGTTAAGTGACGTTTACATGTGTCTTAGTGATGTGATAAGACTTTGTAAAAAACATTGTCAAATGATTAGAAACTATCCTAAGGGGTTCGATCAAATTACTAATGCATCCTTATTAGTTTGAACAAATCGAGTATCGTTTCATGTTGCTGCAACATATAGAAATAGGGGCCCGGCGTTCCCACCCTATGGAAATCTCCCACCAGTTGGTACCCCCGCAGAAAATATCCCTCCATTCCTGGATAATTTCCCCTCCATGGAAAATTTCCCCTCGTGCAAAATTGAGCAACCCCAGTTGCAAGGTACCTTAAAATGTCGTTCAGATGTCTTAGGGGGTAACAAAAAGGACCAGATATAAAAAAAAGGTTCTAGGGAAAGGGCTGGCTTGTCTCCAATCACTTCCGACTTTAAAAAAAAAAGTACTAGAAATCTCAATATCCGATTGAATAAGCATCTTCTGAAGTTTCTACGACCACGAATAAGCATCTTCTGAAGTTCCTACGACCACAAGGGGAGGTCGGGGATGAGGAATTGGCAGCCCTCTTTGCCGAATAAATTTTGCTCTTTTTGGTGCTTTCATAATAACGGTGTAGACAAAAATCAAAGGGATTATATATCGATATCTGCCTCCACTCCCCTTCCTTAGAGCTAATTATGCTTTTATCTGAAGGCTCAATGAGCTCTAGGATGTTTAGGCATTAAAATGGACCATTTTATGCCGCCCCCCCTTTATAACTACAGAACGATCAGACAACCCTACTAGAAGTTTCAAGCTCTGATCTACAATTCTTTTTTTTATTTTCATTTTTATGTGGTTCGCTTCGTTCATATTTTTGCTCAGGAAATGTAAACATGGTTTCTTGAGACTTTCTCAAGAATTTTTCTTCTTTTTTTTTACTGAAAAGGCCACGGAACGAGTACGTTGATTTTTGAATTAAAATCAAAGAAAACCTCGGATTCTTCTAATTTGGGTTTTATTCTTTTTACTTTACGGGTTGTCTGTTTTTGTCTTTTTATTTTTATCTGTTTGTTTCGTTCGCATTTTTGCCTAGAAAATGTCATGAACTGTTTGATTCTACTTTTTTCCATTTTTTTTTTCACTGACAAAGCATACTACATTTCATTAAAAAGCAGACATCGGGTCCTTTTGTTATCCCTTAGGATAACAAGATTTCGATTTGTACTTTCTCTGTTGACACTCAATTTTGCTTTTCTAGGTTAGAATTTTCAACGGGAAGGAAATTTCCAGAGAGAATTTTCAGTGGGTGGGGGGATTCTTGTGGGGGGGGGGGGAATTTCCGGGTGAAAATTTTCCGAATGGAAGGTATAACACTAAACTCGATTGAATTTCTGAATCCCGTACTATGCTTTATATAATCTCCTATTACGATAAAATACCTATTTTAGCGGCCCTACACAATTATTTTAATGTATTTCTTTCAAAACAGGACATCAAAGAATATAATACCTGAAACTTTAGGTGTTTCAGCTTAAATCTCTGAAAGTTTTGCTCTGGATCAGGGAGTATGTCAGTGGATGGATTTTAGAAGTATTCTATCTTTACCCACCAGAATCACCCCCCCCCCCCTCTGTTTCCAATTAATAGACTGTGCACCTATTCTGAAACCACATGGTAATAATATTAAAATGAATCTTCTCCACTTTATCATACAAGAAATTTGACTAGAATACAAAAGCTGTATTAAATTATCTTTTGTCATAAAAAATAAATTGACCAACTCACAAAACAAGTAAGTATGCAAACTATTGAGGAATTTACTAATAAAAACATCCTCTGCGTGTTCTTAGTATTTTATATGTTTTTTTTAATACAGCTCTCCAATTGTAATGTATAATTCACAATAATTGGGTTGTAAATAATAGGTTATGTTTTTTATGTCATCTCTAAGACTGAAAATTACGATGTACAGTATTTTACTGTCACGTTTAGTCCAATATAATTTCTGAAAATCATGACAGGGTGTATTCAAATAATCTTCTTGAAATTGTTAATACAAAAAAGACAACTAATTAAGGTGTGTAAGAGGAGATTGGCAACATCACCTTTCCAGTTATTCCCGTTTGCGTAAAACCTTCGTGTCTTCCTCGAGGTCGGTTCATGATCATCATGGAATCATCAAATCAACATTTTCTACCACACCTTAATCACCATTGCCAAAAATGGTGAGGAAACTAACAATCTTGCCCTTTGTTTTCCATGTCCACTTTAATAATTCTAGGATGCAACAAAATTAATAGACAGATGATTACCGGTCATCATGAAAAATTCTGCTGTTCGACAGACAAGCGATACTGCGTAGCCAAATGACATGAAGCTGTAGCATTAAGAACCTATTTGGTGTATTTCGACATGACTCACAGAACTTTACCATCAGAAAATAGAAAAGTGTCACTGCTTATAATTTTAAAAGAACTGATAATTTTGTAAGCTGCATAAGGTTTTTAATTAGTCCCGACACACTCATATATATGCTGATAATTGAACTAAAAAACAAAAAAATAGGCTTGGCAACTAGAAAAATATTTTTTCGTATAAAGTAAATACGATGAATATTTTTGCAGTTTTGAGAAAAGTGTATGTTTTTCGTTTACTTTTGCGCAATTTTATTTATTTAAAAGTTTTATTTGAATTTGGACTTTGATTTTGAAAACGAAGGTATTTATAACTCTATCAGTAAAAACAAAAGATTAAATGAAATTATAAACGAAAAGGAAGATATGGATCTGAAATGAAATTGAAACAGATGAGGTTATGAATATTTTCCATACGTTTGTTTTAGATATGCCCCAATTAGTTATTGTGCACTGCTGTTTCAGCTTGCCGCGTCTGAGGTATCTTTGAATGTCTCCTTTTTTGTCCAATATTGTATTATATAAAATTTATGCCGTTATCGTTTTCTCTATAACAAAATTAATTCCAACTCAAATGCTCAGAACTGCTTCTTTGCATATAAAGTGTTTTATTTTCTGATATTCTATTGATAAGCTTTTATGATTATTAAATCATAGGACATCTTGTTCATTTTGATATCGAGATTTTAATTGCTTTTCTAAGTTAAAGACTAGAATCTAAGAACATACGTAACTGTATCACGCGACCTAAGTACGACCACATACCACTGGTGTTTCGTTGAAACATCATTTGGCAGATAGTTAAATGTGTGTCGTTAGTTACCAAGTAAAATCAAAAGTCAAGGATAAACGTGCTTGAAGGCTACTTAAATTAACAATTATTTCTTTTCAGTTTTCACTAAATTGCTTCTTCAATCGAAACTGGGCAGTACAAACAAAGAAAAAATATACATATATACAATAATGTTCAGCATTAAATGAAATTTACATCCAAAACTTTTCCGCTGTACTTTTGAAAATATTAGCTCTAAGACTTGCAAGGATAATTTGGCTCATTTAAAATTGAGTATAAACGTTCCTTCTTTCAATAAACTGCACATTTGCATAGTGAAAAGGATAGTCCAGGAAATTTAAACCTTACCAAAATATAGCAAATATATGTTTTTAAGATGGACTTCCAATCATATACTAGTTGTATAGGACTTAGCAAATGGCCCCTGAGTAGAGGTACACCCGAAAAAGTTCTATAGTGTATACACGCTCAAACGTCACGGAAAAAACACACAAGTGACGTAATTGATGAAACTCAGATGATAAAATGTTCTAATGCATATTTTCATGGAAGATTATAGATGTAACCAGATTTACTCTTGCTCTAAAACTATGGCTACAATTTCTAACAGAACATCATTTCCTTGGAAGCTAGATTACGCAGTTGTCTTTTAAACAATATAGAAAACAGATCTACTCGGGGATTACAAAATTTTTTATAAGGAATTAGAAATATGGGACTTTTGCCACTTCGCTAAACACGACTGAGTTGTGATTTGACAACGATGTGAATCTTAAATGTTAGTACTTTTATGAACAAAGAAATTTAATACAACCTATTTTTAGGTAATTTCGTAAAAAGAAGGAGTTATTTCAATATATTAAAGACATAAAATGTTCTAGGATTAACAATTTCTAAAACTGTTCTAAAATTTATAAAAATCGGAGATTTTCCAAAATAAGCAAAATTACAAATCATTAAGACCATTTCAATTCTGGGCAAACACATATATCCTAGGCCTAACAAATTGAGCTGGAACCCATTGACTTTATATTGAGTTGGAGAAATACAGCACGATCTACAGGGGAGACGGTAAAATGTCTTAAATTTTTGTTTATGTCTGCTTTTCATGTTTTATGCTTATGAGTCTTTATGTCTACTTTTTATGTTAATGCTTTATTTTTACTTTTCGTTTCCATTTTAGAAGTTATTATGCCTTTTTGTTTCTTAGACACTGTTGAAGCTTTTGATTGAAAAACCATGAGACCTAAATTTATATATTTTTTTCAGGTTCTACTTGAACGAGCTCACCTACGTCACAGACCCCCCAAAGAACTAAGCCATATTTTAGAAGTAATGTAAATAAATTTGGTGTAAATATTTCTTCTAATTGATCAAGTCAACGAAACAATGAATTTCGGTATTAATTATATGTTATTTTATGGAAGAAAAGAGTAAGTCAAAGCCAGTATCAAGTGTGCTTCATTTGCATCAGACTGTGTGCTTTTTATAAATAAAACGTTTTTTATTCTTTCATGATCCATCAATCATTTGTTTATTCTTTTGACCCAGAGTAGACTTATTACTAGAATTAGATTCCCATAGTCTCGTCACCTTTATTGCTCTCAGTCACTAAAACAAAAACAAAAAAAGTCGTATTAGCCTTCACTGTCGGACTTCGAAGCAAATGCCAGGCAGCATTGATATAGTTCCAACAACTTTTTTTATAAACAACGACAGGAAATATTTCTTAGACATTGAAATTGTGCTTGTATACGTCAATAGAATCAGATTTTTATGCTGATTTCAAATATATAAGTTTTATTATGTTTAGTCTTATCCATCAAAAGTTACGCGCCTGAGAAAATTTGCCTTATTTTCGAAAAAAGGGAGAAAAACCCCTGAAAATCATAGAACTTTAATGAAAATCACACCATCAGATTCAGCGTAATTTTAGAACCTACTATAAGAGTTTCAAGCTCCTATCTGCAAAAATGTGGAATTTTGTATTTATTGCCAGAAGAAAGATCACGGATGCGTGTTTATTTGTTTGTTTGTTTTTTTCCATGGGTAATCTTATTGATCCAGTAGTCCTTGAATATTGTGAGAGGGCTCATTCGAACGAAAATTAAAAGTTCTAGTGCCCTTTTTAAGTGACCAAAAAAATTGGAGGGGAGCTTGCCCCCTCCCACGCTGTTTGTTTTCTCGAAGTCACCCAATCAAAATTTTGAGATAGCTATTTTGTTCAGCATACTCGAAAATTTAATAAATATGTCTTTGAGGATGACTTAATCCCCCAAAGTTCCCGGGGGAAGGGCTGCAAGTTATGAACTTTGCCCATTGTTTAAATATAGTATTGGTTAATGGGAAGTATACAGACGTTTCAGGAGGGATTTTTCTCTGGTGGTGGTGGTGGCGGGAGGGGGGGTGGAGGAGGGGATTACGGGGGAGGATCTTTCCATGGAGGATGTGTCCTTGGGAGAAGGGCCATTTCTATGAAGGGGGCGCCGGATTTCCCAGCATTATTTAAAAACGATCAGAAATCAAATTAAAAAGAACAAGTTTTTTTTCAACCGAAAGTAAGGAGCAACATTAAAACTTAAAACGAACAGAAATTATTACTTATATGCGGGGGTTCGCCCCCTAGTCAATACCTCGCCTTTTACGCTAAATTTTTTTTAGCACTTTCAAAAGAGCTATATATTCTAATTAACCGGCCTTTGTGATTCAGGTGTTTGTGATTCGAACAAAATTCGAACTTTACCGTAAAGAGCGAGGTATTGACTAGGGGGCAAACTCCTTAACATACGTAAAAAAAACATACGAATATAGAAGTTCGTTTCGTAAGTTAATTCGTAAGTTACGTCTCAGAACAAATTTCGAGAAAGCCATTTAGCCAAAAAAAAGTAAAATTAATATACAAATTTCGTTTTAATTATTCATGTACGGTGAGCCAAAATCAAAGCTGCATTAATTCAAAAATGTTCAGAAATTAAATAAAAAAACAGGTTTTTTAACTAAAAGTAAGGAGCGACATTAAAACTTAAAACGGACAGAAATTATTCCGTATATGAAAGGGGCTGTCTACTCCTCAATGCCTCGCTCTTTACGTTAAAGTTTGACTCTTTCTCACAACTTTTTTTAAAATAATTAAAAACTTTAGCGTAAACAGCGAGGCGTTGAGGAGGGGACAACCCCTTTCATATACGAAATAATTTCTGTCCGTTGTAAGTTTTAATGTTGCTCCTTACTTTCAGTTAAAAAAAAACTGTTTTTTTTTTAATCATACTACAGAAATGATACCGGGAAGTTTTATCTTAAATTTTCATTTCATATTTCCTGTCTTGCGACCGTTTCAGCCAGAAACGGCAAAAAAAGATTGTTTCTCGTTTATTAAGACACTGTAACTACTTCATAAGCCATACGAGATCCAACAATTCCTATAAGATTCTTCTATTGCTCGAAAGTATTAATTTTGTAATTTTAAAATTTTTGTATATAAAAGTTCTGTACATAAATTTGCTTTAAATGGCAGCATAGTCAAATTTAATATGATATTCAAGGAATTCCAAACTTCTATTGAAATCCAAACTATTTTGATTAGTAAAACGTATTTACGTTGAGAATTAAATGTTTTTTTACCGAAAAGTATATAAATCTTGATAATTCCAAAAATTTGTTGGACTTCAAACATGAATAACAGTTTAAAAAAATGATTTTCTTACTTGTTTAAATTCCAGCAAAAAATACTGTTGGAAATTTTTCCAGTGTGATGGGTTGCAGGCAGCTTTGGGTCTTACGACGTCTATAAAGCCAGTTGAATATTGTGTATCAATTAATTAAAAAAAACTTTTTCCACAAAATAAGTGCTTCAAAGAAAAGTAAAGAACTCCATTAAACGAGAAATGAGCAAAAATAAAATCAAATAATCTACCAAGCGTGAAACTACCACAAATCAGCATTAATAAATAAATGAAACCCAAAACGAGCAGAAATTACAATAAATAACCAAGTCTAACTCAAAACAAGGAGAAATTAACATAAGCTAGGCGCAAAACCCCTATGGCTTCCAAAGGCCAGAACAAAATTTGCACTTTACTGAAAAAAATATAAATGTTTTTACTTTTATAACTTTAATAAATAAGACAATATTAACATTTTGATTACTAAATATAAGTATATGTATAGTAAACCAATAATGCACATTCATTTGTATTTTTTCATTAAAGTGCAAATTTTGTTTTGGCCTTGGGAAGGCATAGGGGTTTTGCACCCAACTTATGTTAATTTTTGCTCGTTTTGAGTTTGACTCGGTTATTTATTGTAATTTCTGTTCGTTTTGGGTTTCATTTACTTATCGATGCTGATTTGTGATAGTTTCACGCTAGGTAGATTATTTTATTTTATTTCTGCTCATTTTTGGTTTAGTTGAGTTGTTCACTTTTCTTTGATAAACTTATTTTGTGGAACAAGTTTTTTTAAATAATTTCGGTTCGCTTTATGTTGACATAGTTTTTTTATGGAAAAAGATAAAAATATTTTAAATCTTTTAGTTTTTTACGATTTCATAGTTTGGAATTTTATTTGTATGCAGGAGAAAAATTTAACAACATACACCCTTTTAAAACTCTGGACACAAATAGTGGTGTTTAATTTAGTTTCATACCTCCTCTAGTTGACCTAAAATGGAAAACTTGATACCATTCGCAAAAAAATCTGTTAACTTTCTTTGATAGCATGGATACACTTACGCTATGTTGAGTTGGTTAAATTTTAAGAGCAGAAGTAGCCCCGAAAGGTTTAACATGATACCCTCAGTCGTTCTTGGGATACTGCTGAGATGCCTTATTTGGAATTAGCAATAACACAGTGCATTTTGATTTAATCTTAAGGCAACATTTAGTTTTTTAACATAATGGACAAATGGGAGGGTGGGAGAGGAAGGGGAATTAGTTGCCCTCCAGTCACTTTTGACTATTAAAAAGGGCATCAGCCCTTTCTATTATCAATCAAATGTGCCCCTTTCGAAGTTCCCACGACAACTCCTTCGATACGAAGTGCCCTGGTCTAAATAACAACAATAACTAAAAATATCACTAATCACTTTCGACTATTAAAAAGGGTATTAGCCCTTTGAATTTTAAATCGAATAAGCCATTTCTAAATTTTCTATGTCAAAAGTATCAATAAAAACCATATATGCTCACAGGCCATAACTTATAACCCTTGCCCTGAGGGTTGTGGGAGATTGTCCTCCTCAAAAACATATTTTCTATCTGGAAATCATCTACGCTGAACAAAATGGCTATCTCAAAATTTTGATTGGATGTGTTTGGGGGAATGATGGGCGTGGGAGAGGGGGGGGGGGCTAGTTTCCCTCCAATCACTTTCGACTATTAAAAAGAGTACTAGCCCTTTGAATTTCCGATCGAATGAGCCTGTTTTGAAGTTTGTACAACAACGCCTTCTCTAAAAACCTTAAATACCCCCAGGGCATAACTTAAAACTCTGCTCTGAGGGTTGTGGCGGAGTGTCCTCCTCAAGAATATATTTTCTATCCGGAAATTAACTACGCTGAACAAAATGGCTATCTCAAAATTTTTTTGGATGTGACACTTTCGACTATTAAAAACAGTACTAGCCCTTTGAATTCCCGATCGAATGAGCCTGTTTTAAAGTTTGTACGACAACGCCTTCTCTAAAAACCTTAAATGCCCCCAGGGCATAAATTAAAACTCTGCTCTGAGGGTTGTGGGGGAGTGTCCTCCTCAAGAATATATTTTCTATCCGGAAATTAACTACGCTGAACAAAATGGCTATCTCAAAATTTTTTTGGATGTGTTTGGGGGAATGATGGGCGTGGGGGGGGGGGGGGGCTATTTTCCCAACAAAAAATTTAGACTATTAAAAAGGGCACTAGCCCTTTTGGCGATCTCAAAATTTTTAGTGGATGTGTTTGGGGGACTAATGGGCGTGGTGTGGGGGGCTAGTTGCCCTCCGATCACTTTCGACTATTAAAAAGGGTACTAGCCCTTTGAATTTCCAATCGAAAGAGCCTGTTTTGAAGTTTCTACGACAATGCCTTCTATAAAAACCTCACATGCCCCTAAGGCATAACTTAAAACTTTTGCCCTGAGGTCTGTGGGGGAGTGTCCTCCTTAAAAACATATTTTCTATCTAGAAATCATCTACTCTGAACAAAATGGGTATCTCAAAATTTTAATTGGAAGTGTTTGGGGGAATAATAAACGTGGGGGGGGGTTAGTTAGTTGCCCTCCAGTCACTTTCGACTATTCAAAAGGGCACTAGCCACTCCAATTTCAAATCGAATGAGCCCTTTTCGAAGTTTCTACGACGACTCCTTCGATACGAAGTGCCCGGGTATGGAGAAAAAAAATACATTGTGCCCACGTCGTTATTTACTTAGGCAGCGCTAGCGTGCTGCCTATGATTAAAGATATGCAGTGTCGTACTCTAAAATAAGAATGGGTATTTTCCCTAATTCACCTGTGTCAGTCCTATTGACTGAGAAATAATATAGATAACAAACAATTATAAGAGATATTCTGAAAAATACGGAAGTTGAATTACCTCTTCTACTATGAAAATTAAGCACAATAAAAAATGCTTATTCAACTGAAGGTAAGGAGCAACTTTAAAAACTATAATGAACAGAAATTACTCAGTATATGAGGGGGTTTCCCCCTTCTCAACCGCTGATTGTTATGCTAAAGCTTTTTAGTGCTTTAAAAGAGGTTCTTATTCCAATTAAACGACCTTTATGTTTCAGGAGCCGTTCTTAAGGAATTGGTAAAAAAAAAACTTTTGGTGCAAAAAGCGAGGGTTGAGAAAGGTGCAGCCCCCCTCATATACGGAATAATTTCTATTGGTTTTAACTTTGAGTGCTGCTTCTTACTTTCAGTTGGAAAAAATTGCTGTTTTATTTAATTTTAGGTCATTTTTCAAATCATGCCGAGAAAACCCGCCTCCCCTCTCCGTGAAAAGTGTTTCCGGAAAATTCATCCCCCAAGGAAAATTCCAAACCTGCCTACAGACGGCGCGTGTTGTAATTCAGTTCCCCCCCTTAATATTCTCTGAAAATTTCATCTTCATACCCTTAGGCATAGTTTTAAGAGTATTCACAGTGTTAGTTTTAGTACTACTAGTTCTAGCAGTAGTATTAATAGCACTAGTGCTAGTAGCAGCCGTAGCATTAACATATTGCCTTTTGGTCAGTTGAATATCCCCCTCATCAAGTCGTGGAAGCTTCAACTTAGTGGAATTAGCCCTTGCTATGACATTGGTGATATAACCTTTTCATAACCTTTATATTCATATACTTTCTGAAATTTTTATCTTAATACCCTTAGCCTTACAATTAGTTGCAATAGAAGCAGTAATTGGAGTGGTAGTAGTAGTTGCTGTGGGAGCAGTAATAGTACTATTAGTAGCAGTAGTAGTAGTAGTAAAAGTAGCAGTGGTAGCAGCATTAGTAGTAGCGTGCACTGCCTTTTGGTCCATTGATATTTCCCTTTAAGCATTCTCTGAAAGTTCCAACTTAATACCAAAATTCATTCTTGAGACACGCCCTTTTGACTATTGCATGCACATAGTGTGTTTTAATTTACTTCAAATTTCCCCTCAATATTCTCTCAAATTTTCACCTTCATACACTTAGCCTTAATAGTACAGGCATCATAGCAGCGGTTGTTGTAGTAGGAGAAGTGGTAGCAGTAGTAGTGTGGTAGTAGTAGTAGAAGAAGTAGTAGTAGTAACAGTCGTAGCTGCAGCATTATTAGCAGTTGTAGCATGTACATGTTGCCTTTTGGTCATTTGAACCTCCTCCTTATGATACCCCGGAAGTTTCATCTTGATACGGTAAGCTGTTCCAAAAATGTTGTTGATGCGCCCTTTTGATCCCCTTTTGATGCCCTTTTGATCTTAATATTCTTAACCTTACAAGTAGTTGCAATTGGAGTAGTAGTTGGAGTATTTCAGTTGTAGTAGTAGTAGTAGTAGTAGTAGTAGTAGTAGTAGTAGTAGTAGTAGTAGTAGTAGCAGTAGTAGTAGTAGTAGTAGTAATAGTAGTAGCAGTAAAAGTAGCAGTGGTAGTAGTCTTAGTAGTAGAATGTCGTCCCGGCTAAGTGGTTTGAGTGCTGGTTTAAGAATTCTTTGTCCAAGGGACAAGGGTTCGATCCATTGCGTAGCCAGTTATTTGGTTTGGGACGGGGTCAGCGCCGTGACTCTGTACGCTCAGCCACAGTCGACCCAGCTCTAAATATGTACCTTGAGAAATCCGGGGAAGGTACGCAGGAAGGGTGTCCGAAAGCACAGAATGGCTGGCTCCCCCCCCCCCCCCATTGCACTTCCTGGCTGAAGGGCCACGAAACGGAGATCAGCACCGCCAGTTATAGGGGTCTAGTCCCGTTATACTTACTTACTTGCTTAGTAGAATGCACATATTACCTTTTGGTCGATTTATCTTCCTTTTTAAGCCTTCTCTGAAATTTCCAAAATAATACCCAAATCAAATCATGAAATGCGTCGTTTTGATAATCTGCATGCACATAGTGTGGTTTTATTAAGCTCAAATTTTCCCTTCATACGCTTAGCCTTCATAGTAGTAGTGGTAGTACTGGGAGCAGTAGTAGCAGTAATAGTGTTGCATTAGGAGTAGTAGTAACAGTAGTAGCAGCAGTATTAATAGCAATAGTAGCATGTTACCTTTTGGTCAATTGAACATCCCCATCTTATGCCCCAGGGGCACATAAGATTTTTATTGAAATGGACAGTTCTAGTGCCCTTTTAAGAGTCAAAAGGGATTGGTGGACAACTAGCCCCCCCCCCTCACGCCTTCTTTTCCAAAAACGTATACGATTGATATAATCACTTTGTTTAAAATAGTGCAGAGGTCATATAGATAACACAACCCTCTAGAGTCTGAAAGCAAGGGTTATAAATTATCCTCTGGGGGCATATAAAGTTTCTATGGAAGGGTTGGCCGTATAAACTTTGGAGGCGGCTAATTTGATTAGAAATTGAAATTTTTACTTCCCTTTATAAGAGTCAAAAGCGATTGGAGGGCATCTATTTCGAAAATACACCGAATCAAAATTATGACACAGCTTGTTTATTCAGCATAGTTGAAAGTTCAAGTAATTATGTGTTTTTGGGATGTCATTCCCCCCACAACACTCAGGGCAAGGCGTGTAAGTTACACAATTCATCCATTGTTTAAATGCAGTATATGCTATTGAAATAAATGGGCATGTTTGACCTTTACTTTCCAAAAAGACGAAGGGCATTCATAAACTTTCGGGGCGATAAGGGAAATGATCAAATAAGCAAAACTGCACTCTTTGTACGCTACTACTACTACTGGTAGTACTACAACCACCACTACTGCTACTGCTACCACTAGTACAACTACTGCTACTACTGCAACTACTACAATTCAAGTTACTGCTTCTGTAACGAGTACTACCAAGGCTGAGGATATTGAAATGAGCATAACAGGAAATGCTGAGGGGAAAGTTGACCTAAATCAAAACATACTATGTGCGTACAGATTGTCAAAACGGCGTATCAGCAATATTTTTGGAACGTCTTACTGAATCAAGATGAAACGTTTTCATTTGATCTCATTTCATTTCAATGAGAATTATCTTCCAAGTGTAAAACTACTACAAATTACTATAAATAAATAAATGAAACTCAAAACGAACAGAAATTCCAATAAATAGCCGAGTAAAGGTCAAAACGAGCAAAAACTAATTTTGTTGCGGCTGATGACCCCCATGCCTTCTGAAGACCAGAGCATAATTTGCGCTTTACTGAAAATAAAAAACGTTTTAAATGTTTTCACTTTTTTTACCTTCATAAATAAAAAAATTATCAAAACTTTCAGGAATAAATATCAGTATATGTCAATTAAACTGTCAATTTACGTCCATTTTTTTTTCTTTCAGTACAGAGCAAATTATGTTCTGGTCTTGAGACATCATGGGGGCTATCAGCCGTACTAATGTTAATTTTTGTTCGTTTTGAGTTTCATTTATTTACTGATAGTGATTTGTGGTAGTTTTACGCTTGAAAGACTATTTGACTTTATTTTTGCTCGTTTTTGGCTTAATGGAGCTCTTTGCTTTTCTTCGAAAAACTTGTTTTGTGGAAATTGTTTTTTAATTTAACACATGATAGGAAACATATGCGACCCCATTTTTGTGTCAACAAAAGTAGAAATGGATAAATGACTTGTAACAGTTGCTACCAGCACTTTTGAATCTGTAGAATATTAGTCCGATTTAGGATCACTAAATTTTTCTATTCTTTTTTCTAGGAAAATATTTTGATGAAGATGTTTGGGAACCATCTCAAATTTTGATTACTTTTAGATTTTAGCCGAACTTCAATTTAAATGGCGCCCTTTAGACAAGCTAGAGAGCTTGTCTGATTTCATTCGAAATTTGATGTATGGCGATCTTAAACAAAAGTTTGGCAGAACAGCTTCAGATAGTCTTCTTTAAAAAAAAAACAACTACAAAAGTCCGCTTCAGCTTATACACTATAAGCTCTGGTTCGGGGACAAGTTAAAACTACCTTTCTTTGGCTCCAGACAAGAATTTTACTCAGCTTTCCAAAGTTTCTAAAATGTAAATTAATATCCACCAATCAGACCAGCCTCTTGAAATTTTCTGTCTTATTGAAGAATTTTGTAAAAGGTAAAAAACTGGCATGAAATACCCCTATTTCATTAGCTCTTCTAAGAGCATTGCTTAGCGTTAAGAAAAAAATTGCATTTTTTAGTTAAAAACTAAGATTTTTTATTTTACGGGAAATACCTTTAAGCTAATCAATAAAACAACACTTCTAAATAAATAGAAGTGTTTCGGATTGAATTCAATACTAGGGAAAAAAAAAATGTTACGCGGGACCACGGTAGATAGATATATATTATCGATTTATCTTTTGTCTTTTGTGACTAAAGAAAACACATGCTTTTACAAAGTGCTTATCGTTGTAGGGCAAATAACGACTTCGACTTTATGAGCTTGAGGGGGATATCTCCACTTTTGTAATTTCTGGTGGTAATATTTATTATTTAGTTTTCTTCAGAATTTTTTTACTTTATGTAAAATAGAATAAAATATGATTTATTGGTTAAAATAGCACAAAAGCTAGCATAAGCACGTCAGAATTACCATAACAAAAGAAATGTTATAGGATAAATAAAAAGCAAAAGTTATATCAATTATTGAAATGGGAAACAAAATGGGGGACAAAAGAGTTTTTGCAGCTCATGGTTGACATTTGGGGATACAGGTTAAATTGCGTATTTTGAGATCTACGACAATTGAGTCTGGTAGTAGGATGGATTGGGGCGTTTTCTTTAAAAGGAGGAAAAAAATGTCGATGATAGTCAGAACTAAAGCACTTGTGACCAAAGTTCATGGTAAGGATGTGACGTCGTGATTCCAATGTAATAAGTTCAAGTCTAGCCAAACCTTCATCGTATGTAGTATAGGCCGTCCCCAGAATAATTTTAATTGCTCTTTTTTGAATACTTTCAATTTTAGAACATTGGTCTTTGGTCAACCCAGGGTGTTAGAAAGGACAAGCATATTCCAGACAGGGTCTTATATAAGAACAATAAATTATTTTAAGGTTTTGGATTGATATGGATAACCGTTTTAGAAGGGAAAAAGATTTAAGGAGAAAACAACCTGACTTAAATAAGTGGGAAATGTGGGAGTTCCATTTAAGGTCGTTGTCCAAACTGCAGACCAAGCAGTTTAACAGTATTTGAATTTGATATGCAAAGGTAATTATTGATAGGGGGTATATTTAAAAAAAAGAAAATAACACAAAACTCCTTTTGGGTATGCTTAAGTTGAGTTGAGTCATTGTCAAGATCATTCTTTAAATTGTTAATTAGTGAATCGAGTGTAACATTCAAAGTATTAGATGTTTGACAAAGGTTCAGTAATGTGAAATCATCCGCAAATTTAAAAGAGTTGTCAAAATTTGGTAAAACATTATTAAAAACTATTAAAAATTCTAAAGGACCTAACTTAGTCCCTTGAGGTGCTCCACAGGAAATCGAGGAAAAACCTGATGAATCCCCGTTTGGGGGGACTACACATTGCTCACGGCCAGACAAAAAGCTAGCTAACATACGTAAAACAAAATCTCTTGCACCTAAAGCCCTTGCATTATCTATAACTTTCTGATGATCCAAATTGTCGAAGGCTTTGCTAATATCAGTAAAAACAGCCTCAACGTAGGAACCATTCAACTCAAGATGTTTGAAAATAGTATCAAGTATATAAATTAAGCAATGCGTGGTGCTATGATTCGGCCTAAAGCCAAACTGATTTTGGTTGATTTTATCATGAATATCGTCAAAAATGAAATGGTAAATAAAACTTTCAAATATCTTAGAGAAAATGGGGGTTTTTAATATTGGTCTTAAGTCAGAGAGAACTTTTGGGGTCTTACTTTTTGGTATAGGAGATATAATAGCTCGTTTAAAACACACTGGAAAATACCATCTACAAAACATTGGTTAAAAATAGCAGTAAGAGTAGAAATGCCCCTATTGATCCTATCAGTACACCATATATGGACATAGTGTCCCTAGGGAGAACACCTATGATGTCAGTCCCACGCCCACACCAAATATGGGTATAGCCTCCCTAGGGAGAACACGTTTCCGAGAAATGTCTCCGGGCAAAGTTTATTAATGTCTTTGATGTATTTCCAAGAAGAATTGTCTCCGGCGCGAAGTTTATTAATGTCTTTGGAGTTCTTCCAGAAGAATTGTTTCCGGGCGAATGTTTTGATCTTAGCGATGAAGAGATTAACGCGGGAAAGAGTTTCCCAGTAATTTCAAATGTGACAGCGCAGGGATGCCAAAAACAAAAGGAACACACAGAAATTACGTTTAGGGGTTATTTGGGTGAAACCGTTTTAGACCTCTTAGGGAAATTATTTCGGCGAAACAGTTAGAAACATTTTAAAAGATGATTTTAGAAGATGTTTTAGAAGAGGATTTGAGGGTGAAACTCTGTGGTCGTTATAATACACAAGTTCTATTTGAACAGTGTCGTGAGGTCCTCTACCACAGCCCCAAAGGACTCCGATCCCCTACCCCAACCCCAAAGGGCCCCGATCCCCCTACCCCAACCCCGAAGGAACCCCCCCCCCAGCCCCCAAAGGTCCCCCGGGCTCCCAAAGGACTCCGATCCCCCTATCCCAACCCCGAAGGAAGCCCCCGGCCCCTAAAGGTCCCCCAACCCTCCCTAGGCCCCCCTAATGCCCCACAATTTTTTGCCCCCCATTTTTTATATTTTTTCAGAATAAGTTCTTTATGTAATGTCCCTTCTAAGCCAATTTTACAATTTGAAGTACTCATCCTTTTCTACATAACCTTACTTTACTACTTTTTGAATACTAGAACACCAAGCAATACATTTCAAAAGGCATTTCAGAACAAGCTCTTTACGTAATACCCCTTCTAAACCAATTTCACAAGTTGAAGTTCTCATACTTTTCACCACACATGTAATTTCCAAATTTTTGCATACTCAAAACATAAATAACGACATTTACCAAGTGGCATTATATATTTAAGAAAAAGTTATTAAGGTACTGCACAGTAGCATCACATATTAAAACAATTATTCATCAGAATTTTTAGCCACAACTTAAATTCACGAATTTTTTACGAAAACTAAATAAAGACAGAAATTAAAATATGATGTATAATATTTTTTTTTTAATTAATATTCATTAATGAAACTTAGAAGAACCAAAAAATCTTATTATTTCAAATAAATTTATGACCAAAAATACTTTAATAAAATATGCATACTCAATTAAAAATGAAATATATGTACAAAGCTTCCGTATATTTTTAATAAAAAGTTCTTTATGTAATGCCCCTTCTAAACCAATTTTACAATTTGAAGTACTCATCCTTTTCACCACAACTTTACTTTACGACTTTTTGCATACACACAACATAAAGCAATACTTTTCAAAGTCATTTCAGAACAAGTTCTTTATGTAATGTCCCTCCTAAACCAATTTTACAAGTTGAACTACTCATCCT
Source organism: Artemia sp. Qi Xiang Cuo (assembly GCF_049724085.1). Lineage (NCBI taxonomy): Eukaryota > Metazoa > Arthropoda > Branchiopoda > Anostraca > Artemiidae > Artemia > Artemia sp. Qi Xiang Cuo. The sequence continues at coordinate 55,446,746 of NC_142798.1, read as the reverse complement.
TTTCAGACAAAACTTTACTTTACGGCTTCTTGAATAACACAACATTAAGCAATACTTTTCAAAAGGCTTTTAAGAACAAGTTCTTTATATAATGTCCCTTCTAAACCAATTTTACAAGTTGAAGTACTCATCCTTTTCACCCACAACTTTACTTTACGACTTTTTGAATACCACAATATGCAGCAATACTTTTCAAAGGCATTTCAGAACAAGTTCTTTATGTAATGTCCCTTCTAAGCCAATTTTACAATTTGAAGTATTCATCCTTTTCACCACAACTTTACTTTACGAATTTTTGCATACTCAAAACATCAAGCAATACATTTCAAAAGGCATTTCAGATCAAGTTCTTTATGTAATCCCCCTTCTACGAATAGTCTAATATTTTTAGGACTACTCACTGACACAAAACCAGAAATGTAATATTTTTTTAAGACCAAATACTCAATAACATAACTTAATTAGACATAACATATAAAGTTCTTCATTGAATGTCCCAAAAAAAATTTTAAAATTTGGAAAAATCATCATTTTCTCCATAACTTTACTTGACGACTTTTTTAATATCACAACATCAAGCAATACTTTTCAAAAGGCATTTCAGATCAAGTTCTTTATGTAATGTCCCTTCTAAGCCAATTTTACAAGTTGAAGCACTCATCCTTTTCAGCCACAACTTTACTTTACGACGTTTTGCATACTCAAAACATCAAGCAATACTTTTCCAAAGGCATTTCAGAACAAGTTCTTCACTTAATGCCCCTTCTAAACCAATTTTACAATTTGAAGTACTCATCCTTTTCACCCACAACTTAACTTTATGGCTTTTCGAATATCCCATCACCAAGCAGTACTTTCAAAAGGCTTTTTTATTAAACGTTTACTGAACACACACAAATTTCTCTTAGAAATAATATTTTTCGTCAGTGATAACACTTTTTCTGTTCGAACTAGCAAGTTTTCTACCAAAGATACCAAATTTTTTCTGAGAAGTAACATTTTTTGATTGTGATAACAGCTTTCTGTCAGAAGTAGCAAGTTTTGCTTAACACTAACAAACATTCTCATCAAAGTAACGACATTTTACCTTAATACTAACATACTTTTACTGAACACAAACACAAAGTTCTCTTAGAAATAATATTTTTCGTCAGTGATAACACATTTTCTGTTTGAACTAGCAAGTTTTCTGTCAACGATAACAAATTTTATCGTAGAAGTAACATTTTTTTATTGTGATAACAACTTTTCTGTCAGAAGTAGCAAGTTTTGCTTAACACTAGAAAACATTCTCATCAAAGTAATTATATTTTACCTTAATACTAACATACGTTTACTGAACACACACACAAAGTTCTTTTAGAAATAATATTTTTCGTCAGTGATAACACTTTTTCATACCAAATTTTTTCTGAGAAGTAACATTTTTTGATTGTGATAACAACATTTCTGTCAGAAGTAGCAAGTTTTGCTTAACACTAACAAACATTCTCATCAAAGTAACGACATTTTACCTTAATACTAACATACTTTTACTGAACACAAACACATAGCTCTCTTAGAAATAATATTTTTCGTCAGTGATAACACTTTTTCTGTTCGAACTAGCAAGTTTTCTACCAAATATACCAAATTTCTGCTTAGAAGTAACATTTTTTGATTGTGATAACAAGATTTGTGTCAGAAATAGCAAGTTTTTCTTCACACTAACAAACATTCTCATCAAAGTAACTACATTTAACCTCAATACTAACATACTTTTACTGAACACACACACAAAGTTCTCTTAGAAATAATATATTTCGTCAGTGATAACCCTTTTCTGTTTAAACTATCTATTTTTTTACAAAATATAAAAAATTGTTTCTTATAATTAAACTTTTTTGATTGTGATAACAACTAATCGGACAGAAGTAGCAATTTTTGATCAAAACTAACTAAACTTATCATCAACGTAACTGCATTTTAGATTAAAACTAACATACTTTTACTGAACACACACACAAAGTTCTCTTAGAAATAATATTTTTCGTCAGTGATAACACTTTTTCTGTTCGAACTAGCAAGTTTTCTATCAAAGATATTAAATTTTTTCATAGAAGTAACATTTTTTTATTGTAATAACAACATTTCTGTTAGAAGTAGCAAGTTCTGCTTAACACTAACAAACATTCTCATCAAAGTAACGACATTGTACCTTAATACTAACATACTTTTACTGAACACAAACACAAAGTTCTTTTATAAATAATATTTTACGTCAGTGATAACACTTTTTCTGTTCGAACTAGAAAGTTTTCTACCAAAGATACCAAATTTTTCATAGAAGTAACATTTTTTTATTGTGATAACAACTTTTCTGTCAGAAGTAGCAAGTTTTGCTTAACACTAACAAACATGCTCATCAAAGTAATGATATTTTACCTTAATACTAACATACTTTTACTGAACACACACACAGAGTTCTCTTAGAAATAATATTTTTTGTCAGTGATAACACTTTTTCTGTTCGAACTAGCAAGTTTCCTACCAAAGATACAAAAATTTTTCTTAGAAGTAACATTTTTTGATTGTGATAACAACTTTTCTGTCCGAAGTAGCAAGTTTTGCTTAACACTAACAAACATTCTCATCAAAGTAACGACATTTTACCTTAATACTAACATACTTTTACTGAACACACACACAAAGTTCTATTAGAAATAATATTTTTCGTCAGTAATAACACTTTTTCTGTTCGAACTAGCAAGTTTTCTACCAAAAATACCATATTTTTTCATAGAAGTAACATTTTTTTATTGTGATAACAACATTTCTGTCAGAAGTAGCAAGTTTTACTTAACACTAACAAAAATGCTCATCAAAGTAAAGACATTTTACCTTAATACTACCATACTTCTACTGAACACACACACAAAGCTCTTTTATAAATAATATTTTTCGTCAGTGATAGCACTTTTTCTGATCGAACAAGAAAGTTTTCTACCAAAAATACCAAATATTTTCATAGAAGCAACAGTTTTTGATTGTGTTAACAACTTTTCTGTCAGAAGTAGCAAGTTTTGATTAACACTAACAAACATTCTCATCAAAGTAACGACATTTTACCTTAATACTAACATACTTTTACTGAACACACACACACAAAGTTCTTTTAGAAATAATAGTTTTCGTCAGTGATAACACTTTTTCTGTTCGAACTAGCAAGTTTTCTACCAAAGATACCAAATTTTTTCTTAGAAGTAACATTTTTTTATTGTGATAGCAACATTTCTGTCAGAAATAGCAAGTTTTGCTTAACACAAAAAAACATTCTCATCAAAGTAACGACATTTTACCTTAATACTAACATACTTTTACTGAACACACACACAAAGTTCTCTTAGAAATAATGTTTTTCATCAGTGATAACACTTTTTCTGTTCGAACTAGCAAGTTTTCTACCAAAGATACCAAATTTTTTCTTAGAAGTAACATTTTTGATTGTGATAACAACTTTTCTGTCAGAAGTAGCAAGTTTTGCTTAACACTAACAAACATTCTCATCAAAGTAACGACATTTTACCTTAATATTTTACCTTAATGTTAGTATTAAGGTAAATTATCATTACTTTGATGAGAATGTTTGTAAGTGTTAAGCAAAACTTGCTACTTCTGACAGAAAAGTTGTTATCACAATCAAAAATGTTACTTCTAAGAAAAAATTTGGTATATTTGGTAAAAAACTTGCTAGTTCGAACAGAAAAAGTGTAATCACTGACGAAAAATATTATTTCTAAGAGAAATTTGTGTTTGTTCAGTAAAAGTATGTTAGTATTAAGGTAAAATATCATTACTTTGATGAAAATGTTTGTTATTGTTAAGCAAAACTTGCTACTTCTGACGGAAAAGTTGTTATTACAATCAAAAAATGTTACTTCTAAGAAAAAATTTGGTATCTTTGGTAGAAAACTTACTAGTTCAAACAGAAAAAGTGTTATCATTGATGAAAAATATTATTTCTAAGAGAAATTTGTGTGTGTTTAGTAAAAGTATGTTAGTATTAAGGTAAAATATCATTACTTTGATGAGAATGTTTGTTAGTTTTAAGCAAAACTTGGTACTTCTGACAGAAAAGTTGTTATCACAATCAAAAAATGTTACTTCTACGAAAAAATTTGGTATCTTTGACAGAAAACATGCTAGTTCGAACCGAAAAAGTGTTATCACTGACGAAAAATATTATTTCTAAGAGAACTTTGTGTGTGTTCAGTAAAAGTATGTTAGTATTAAGGTAAAATGTCGTTACTTTGATGAGAAGGTTTGTTAGTGTTAAGCAAAACTTGCTACTTCTGACAGAAATGTTGTTATCACAATAAAAAAATGTTACTTCTAAGAAAAAATTTGGTATCTTTGGTAGAAAACTTGCTAGTTCGAACAGAAAAAGTGTTATCACTGACGAAAAATATTATTTCTAAAAGAACTTTGTGTGTGTGTTCAGTAAAAGTATGTTAGTATTAAGGTAAAATGTCGTTACTTTGATGAGAATGTTTGTCAGTGTTAAGCAAAACTTGCTACTTCTGACAGAAAAGTTGTTATCACAATAAAAAAAATTTACTTCTAGGAAAAAATTTGGTATCTTTGGTAGAAAACTTTCTAGTTCAAACAGAAAAAGTGTTATCATTGACGAAAAATATTACTTCTAAAAGAACTTTGTGTGTGTGTTCAGTAACAGTATGTTAGTATTAAGGTAAAATATCATTCCTTTGATGAGAATGTTTGTTAGTGTTAAGCAAAACTTGCTACTTCTGACAGAAAAGTTGTTATCACAATCAAAAAATTTTACTTCTACGATAAAATTTGGTATTATTGACAGAAAACTTGCTAGTTCGAACAGAAAAAGTGTTATCACTGACAAAAAATATTATTTCTAAGAGAACTTTGTGTGTGTTCAGTAAAAGTATGTTAGTATTTAGGTAAAATGTCGTTACGTTGATGAGAATGTTTGTTGGTGTTAAGCAAAACTTGCTACTTCTGACAGAAAAGTTGTTATCACAATCAAAAAATGTTACTTCTAAGAAAAAAATTGGTATCTTTGGTAGAAAACTTGCTAGTTCGAACAGAAAAAGTGTTATCACTGACTAAAAATATTATTTCTAAAAGAACTTTGTGTTTGTGTTCAGTAACAGTATGTTAGTATTAAGGTAAAATGTCGTTACTTTGATGAGAATGTTTGTAAGTGTTAAGCAAAACTTGCTTCTTCTGACAGAAAAGTTGTTATCACAATAAAAAAAATTTATCTCTAGGAAAAAATTTGGTATCTTTGGTAGAAAACTTACTAGTTCAAACAGAAAAAGTGTTATCATTGACGAAAAATATTATTTCTAAGAGAAATTTGTGTGTGTTCAGTAAAAGTATGTTAGTATTAAGGTAAAATATCATTACTTTGATGAGAATGTTTGTTAGTGTTTAGCAAAACTTGCTAGTTCTGACAAAAAAAGTTGTTATCACAATAAAAAAATGTTACCTTTACGAAAAAATTTGGTATCATTGACAGAAAACTTGCTAGTTCGAACAGAAAAAGTGTTATCACTGACGAAAAATATTATTTCTAAGAAAAATTTGTGTGTGTTCAGTAAAAGTATGTTAGTATTAAGAGAACATCTCGTTACTTTGATGAGAATGTTTGTTAGTGTTAAGCAAAACATCATGCTTCTGATAGAAATCTTGTTATCACAATAAAAAAATGTTATTTCTATGAAAAAATTTGGTATCTTTGGTATAAAAGTTTCTAGTTGGAACAGAAAAAGTGTTATCACTGACGAGAAATATTATTTCTAATAGAACTTTGTGTTTGTGTTCAGTAAAAGTATGTTAGTATTAAGGTAAAATGTCGTTACTTTGATGAGAATGTTTGTCAGTGTTAAGCAAAACTTGCTTCTTCTGACAGAAAAGTTGTTATCACAATCAAAAAATTTTACTTCTAGGAAAAAATTTGGTATCTTTGGTAGAAAACTTACTAGTTCAAACAGAAAAAGTGTTATCATTGACGAAAAATATTATTTCTAAAAGAACTTTGTGTGTGTGTTCAGTAACAGTATGTTAGTATTAAGGTAAAATATCATTACTTTGATGAGAATGTTTGTCAGTGTTAAGCAAAACTTGCTACTTCTGACAGAAAAATTGTTATCACAATAAAAAAATGTTACATCTACGATCAAACTTGGTATTATTGACAGAAAACTTGCTAGTTCGAACAGAAAAAGTGTTATCACTGACAAAAAATATTATTTCTAAAATGACTTTGTGTGTGTTCAGTAAAAGTATGTTAGTATTAAGTTAAAATGTCGTTACTTTGATGAGAATGTTTTTTAGTGTTAGGCAAAACTTGCTACTTCTGAAAGAAAAGTTGTTATCACAATCAAAAAATGTTACTTCTAAGAAAAAATTTGGTATCTTTGGTAGAAAACTTGCTAGTTCGAACAGAAAAAGTGTTATCACTGACGAAAAATATTATTTCTAAAAGAACTTTGTGTGTGTGTTCAGTAAAAGTATGTTAGTATTAAGGTAAAATGTCGTTACTTTGATGAGAATGTTTGTTAGTGTTAAGCAAAACTTGCTACTTCTGACAGAAAAGTTGTTATCACAATAAAAAAAATTTACTTCTAGGAAAAAAATTGGTATCTTTGGTAGAAAACTTACTAGTTCAAACAGAAAAAGTGTTATCATTGACGAAAAATATTATTTCTAAGAGAACTTTGTGTGTGTGTTCAGTAACAGTATGTTAGTATTAAGGTAAAATATAATTACTTTGATGAGAATGTTTGTTAGTGTTAAGCAAAACTTGCTACTTCTGACAGAAAAGTTGTTATCACAATAAAAAAATGTTACTTCTACGAAAAAATTTGGTATCGTTGACAGAAAATTTGCTAGTTCGAACCGAAAAAGTGTTATCACAGACGAAAAATATTATTTATAAGAGAACTTTGAGTGTGTTCAGTAAAAGTATGTTAGTATTAAGGTAAAATGTCGTCACTTTGATGAGAATGTTTGTTAGTGTTAAGCAAAACTTGCTACTTCTGACAGAAAAGTTGTTATCGCAATCAAAAAATGTTACTTCTAAGAAAAAATTTGGTATCTTTGGTAGAAAACTTGCTAGTTCGAACAGAAAAAGTGTTATCACTGATGAAAAATATTATTTCTAAAAGAGCTTTGTGTGTGTGTTCAGTAAAAGTATGTTAGTATTAAGGTACAGTGCTGTTACGTTGATGAGAATGTTTGTTAGTGTTAAGCAGAAATTGCTACTTCTAACAGATAAGTTTTTAAAACTATAAAAAAATGTTACTTATAGGACAAAATTTGGTGTCTTTGGTAGAAAACTTTCTAGTTCAAACAGAAAAAGTGTTATCACTGACGAAAAATATTATTTCTAAAAGAACTTTGTGTGTGTGTTCAGTAACAGTATGTAAGTATTAAGGTAAAATATCATTACTTTGATGAGAATGTTTGTTAGTGTTAAGCAAAACTTGCTACTTCTGACAGAAAAGTTGTTATCACAATCAAAAAATTTTACTTCTACGATAAAATTTGGTATCGTTGACAGAAAACTTGCTAGTTCGAACAGAAAAAGTGTTATCATTGACGAAAAATATTATTTCTAAGAGAACTTTGTGTTTGTGTTCAGTAAAAGTATGTTAGTATTAAGGTAAAATGTCGTTAGTTTGATGAGAATGTTTGTTAGTGTTAAGCAAAACTTGTTACTTCTGACAGAAAAGTTGTTATCACAATAAAAAAATGCTACTTCTCAGCAAAAATTTGGTATCTTTGGTAGAAAACTTGCTAGTTCGAACAGAAAAAGTGTTATCACTGACAAAAAATATTATTTCTAAGAGAAATTTGTGTGTGTTCAGTAAACGTTTAATAAAAAGCTCTTTGAAAGTATTGCTTGGTGATGGGATATTCGAAAAGCCATAAAGTAAAGTTGTGAGTGAAAAGGATGAGTACTTCAAATTGTAAAATTGGTTTAGAAGGGGCATTAAGTGAAGAACTTGTTCTGAAATGCCTTTGGAAAAGTATTGCTTTATGTTTTGGGTATGCAAAACGTCTTAAAGTAAAGTTGTGGTGAAAAGGATGAGTACTTCAACTTGTAAAATTGGTTTAGAAGGGACATAACGTTAAGAATTTGTTCTGAAAAGCATTTTGGAAAGTATTGCTTGATGTTGAGGTATTCATAAAGTCGTAAAGTAAAGTTGTGGTGAAAAGGATGAGTACTTCAAATTGTAAAATTGGTTTAGAAGGGACATTAAATGAAGAACTTGTTCTGAAATGTCTTTTGAAAAGTATTGCTTGATGTTGTGGTATTCAAAAATTCGTAAAGTAAAGTTGTGGTGAAAGGGATGAGTACTTCAAATTGTAAAATTGGTTTAGAAGGGGGATTACATAAAAAACTTAATCTGAAATGTATTTGAAAAGTATTGCTTGATGTTTTGAGTATGCAAAAAGTCGTAGAGTAAGGTTGTGTGGAAAAGAATGAGTAGTTTAAATTTTAAAATTAGCTTAGAAGGGAAGTTACACGAAAAAATTGGTCTGAAATACCTTTTGTAAAGTATCGTTTAATGTTGAATTATTCAAAAATTCGTAGAGTAGGATTGTGGTGAAAAGGATGAGTACTTCAAATTGTAAAATTGGCTTAGAAGGGACATTACATAAAGAACTTGATCTGAAATGCCTTTTGAAAAGTATTGCTTGATTTTGTGGTATTCAAAAAGTCGTAAAGTAAGGTTGTGGTGAAAAGAATGAGTACTTTAACCTGTAAAATTGGTTTAGAAGGGGCATTACATAAATAACTTTTTCTGGAATGCCTTTTGAAAAGTATTGCTTTATGTTTTGGGTATGCAAAAAGTCGTAAAGTAAAGTCGCCTTTTGAAAAGTATTGCTTGATGTTGTGGTATGCAAAAATTCGTAAAGTAAAGTTGTGGCTAAAAAGTCTGAGTCCTTCAAGTTGTAAAGTTTTTAGATACGGTGCAGTAATTTAATTAAGTTGAATTAACAATAGACTGCAACTCGGTAATTTATGTTAAATATAATTTGTTCATTAGTAAATTCTTTAATTAATTGTTGTGTATTCAATCTTTGAGATTCAAAATTTACTATTTACGTCTGACGTGTATAAACTTATGACATGGTTCTGAATAGCATTTGAAATATAGTTATTTATAGGTTGGTATAAACCAATTATTCATTAAATTAGGTTGAGAAATTGATGAGAATTAAAAAGGTTCCACGTTTCGTTGGAGTGACATTAAATGAAGAACTTAATCTGAAAAAATATAAAAAAATGGGGGGCAAAAAATTGTGGGGCATTAGGGGGGCCTAGGGAGGGGGGGACCTTTAGGGGCCGGGGGCTTCCTTCGGGGTTGGGATAGGGGGATCGGAGTCCTTTGGGAGCCCGGAGGACCTTTGGGGGCCGGGGGAGTTCCTTCGGGGTTGGGGTAGGGGGATCGGGGCCCTTTGGGGTTGGGGTAGGGGATCGGAGTCCTTTGGGGCTGTGGTAGAGGACCTCACGACACTGTTCAAATAGAACTTGTGTATTATAACGACCACAGAGTTTCACCCTCAAATCCTCTTCTAAAACATCTTCTAAAATCATCTTTTAAAATGTTTCCAACTGTTTCGCCGAAATAATTTCCCTAAAATGTCTAAAACGGTTTCGCCCAAATAATCCCTAAACGTAATTTCAGCGTGTTTCTTTTGTTTTTGGCATCCCTGCGCTGTCCCATTTGAAATTACTAGGAAACCCTTTCCCGCGTAATTCTCTTCGTCTCTAAGATCAAAACATTCGCCCGGAAACATTCTTCTGGAAGAACTCCAAAGACATTAATAGACTTCGCTCCGGAGACAATTCTCCTTGGAAATACATCAAAGACATTAATAAACTTTGCCCGGAGACATTTCTCGGAAACGTGTTCTCCCTAGGGAGGCTATGCCCATATTTGGTGTGGGCGTGGGACTGACATCACAGGTGTTCTCCCTAGGGACTCTATGTCCATATATGGTGTACTGATAGGATCAATAGGGGCATTTCTACTAGTAAGAGGTACAGTTAAATACTGGGCACATTCCATAATCGATTTGGTAGGGATATCACCTGGGTATACTGACTTATTTGTGTCAAGAGTTTCGAGTTTAAGTTGAGTCTGATGAATTTCAATCACAGGAATGTCACTCACTGCACTGTTGGCCGGCATAAGCTGGAGTGGCAAGTGAATTTTACAAACTGAAGCAAAATGATCATTTATGAGATCCGCACCCACTGGGTCACCATTACTGTCCAGTAACAAAAATTTTGAAGAAATCTTTCCCATGAGTTCTTGGACACTTTTGTAGAATTTCTTAGGGTCCGATTACAATAACTTATTGAACACCTGCGCACCATGCTCCTTTCTTGCTTTACGGATTTCGATAATAACGATGTTTCTAATTTTTCGAGATTCTTGGAAAAATCCTTCCTTAAAGAGTTTATCTCGTTCATTTAAATCATTCAAAGAGTTCATTCAAAGTCTCTCGTAAATGCTCTTTTAAGTTGTTCAATGAAATAGCATTTCTAACCTGAAATAGAATGCAATAATAGCCAAAAAAGACAGCAATGGTATTCTTGAAGACCTTCAATTTCATAAAGCACAGTGCAGAAGAAGGTTGTGTGAACTCTGTAAAAAAAAAAAAAAAAAAAAAAAAAAAAAAAAAAAAAAAAAAAAATTAAAACAGCAAAGACATATTACGAGCTTTTCATCAAAAAACTATAATCCTTAAAATGGTTGTATTGGGTTCATCAACTTCATAAACAAAAACAGTTAAACATGATAGTCCATTGTTCCATGGTTTTCGTCGTGCCGCCTAGTAGACTGAGACCGTATGGAGTACCGAGAAGGTAAGGCCAGGGATTTTCTGTTGACGAGAGTTCTCTTTGAATAAAAAACCGTAATTTTTATTCTCCGATCCATCCCCCCCACCCCCCTTCTTCTTTCTCTCTCCCTTGGTCTGTGTTTATTTTTCTCGTTTTCTGTGGCATGTTTTGTCTTTTTAATTTGTCTTTCAGAAAAAAAATCAAGCCTAAATTAAAGAATGATATTTGAAACTGAGAAATAGGCAAAAATAAAATAAATCGCTCGTTGATAAGCTAAGTTTTCAAGGGACTGTAGAAATGTCCTTGAAAATGCAAATAAAGAGAAAGACAGTACGTGTTACGGTTACGATTGATATTACCATTGATTAATTAAAAAGACTTTTTCCACAAAATAAGTTTTTCAAAGAAAAGTAAAGAACTCCATTAAACAAAAAATGAGCAAATTAAAATCAAATAATCTACCAAGCGTGAAACTACCACAAATCAACATCGATAAGTAAATGAAACCCAAAACGAACAGAAATTACAATAAATAACCGAGTCAAAACGAGTCAAACTCAAAACGAGCAGAAATTGACAAAAGTTGGGCGCAAAACCCCTGTGCCTTCCCAAGGCCAGAACAAAATTTGCACTTTACTCAAAAAATATAAATGTTTTTACTTTTATAACTTTAATAAATCAAATAATATTAACATTTTGATTACTAAATATCAAAATATGTATATTAAACTGACAATGCACATTCATTTGTATTTTTCAGTAAAGTGCAAATTTTGTTCTGGGCTTGGGAAGGCATAAGGGTTTTGCACACAACTTATGTTGATTTCTGCTTGTTTTGAGTTTGACTCAGATATTTATTGTAACTGCTGTTCGTTTTGGGTTTCATTTATTTATCGATGCTGATTTGTGGTAGTTTCACGCTTGGTAGATTATTTGATTTTATTTTTGCTCATTTTTTGTTAAATGGAGTTCTTTACTTTCTTTGAAAAACTTATTTTGTGGGTTAATTACCCTCCAATAACTTTCGACTATTACAAAGGGCACTAGCCCTCTCAATTTCCAATTGAACGAGCCCCTTTTGAATTTTTATGACAACTCTATCTATAAAAACCTTATATGCTCCCAGGGCAGAACTTAAAACCTTTGCCCCTGGGGCTCTGGAGGGTTTGTCATCCTTAAATACATAATTTCAAGAACTTCATAAGAGGGGGGTTAATTGGTTTCCACTCACTATCGACTATTAAAAAGGGCAATTTCAATTTCCAATCAAATGAGCCCTTTTTGAAATTTTTATAACAACTTTCTATGTAAACTTTATATTCCCCCGGGGCAAAACTTACAACCCTTGCACTGAGGGCTCTGAGGGGGTTATCATCCTAAAAGACCTAATTTCAAAAACTTTCAACTACGTTGAACAAAATGGATATCTCCAAATTTTGATTGGATGTGTTTGGGAAAATGGTGGGCGTGAGAGGGGCGTTAGTCGCTCTCCAATCACTTTCAACTATTAAAAAAGGCACTAGCCCTTTCAATTTCCAATTGGATGAGCCCTTTTGAGGTTTTTACGCTTTCACTAAAAATCTTATATGCCTCCAGGGCATAACTTACAACCCGTGCCTTGAGGGCTGTGGGGGGGGGGGGGGAGGAGTTATCATCCTTTAATTTCCAAAACTTTCAACCACGTTGAATAAAATGGCTATCTAAAATATTGATTGGATGTGTTTGGGGAAATGATGGGCGTGAGAGAGGGGTCGGTTGCCCTCAAATCACTTTGACTATTAAAAAGGGCACTAGCCCTTTGCAATCAAATGAACCCTTTTTCAAGTTTATACGACAAAGATTTCAATAAACCTTATATGCTCCCAAAGCATAACTTATAACCCTTGCCCAGAAGACTTTGGGGGGAGTGTCCTGCTCAAAGGTATAATTTCCTGAACTTATAACTGCGTGGAGCGAAATGGCTATCTCAAAATCTTAATTGGATGTGTTTGGGGAAATGGTGGGCGTGTAAGGTGTTTTAGTTGCTTTCCAATCACTTTCGACTATTAAAAAAGGCACTAGCCATTTCAACTTCCAATCGAATGAGCCTTTTTTAAAGTTTCTACGACAACGCATTCTATAAAAACCTTATATGCCCCTTGGCACAATTTACAACCCTTGCCCTGAGAGCTGTGGGGGGGTTGTCATCCTCAAAGACCTAAATTCCAGAACTTAAAACTACGTTGAATAAAATGGCTATCTCAAAGTTTTGATAAAATGTGTTTGGGAAAAAGGTGGACGTTAGAGGTGGGTTAGTTGCTCTCTAGTCACTGTCAACTATTAGAAAGGGCACCAGCACTTTGAATTTCCAATCGAATGAGCCTTTTTTGAAGTTTCTACGACAACGCCTTTTATAAAAAACCTTATTTGACCCCAGGGCATAACTTACAACCGCTGCCCTAAGGGCTGTGGGGGACTGTCCTCCTGAAAAACATAATTTCTATCTGGTAATCAACTACGCTGAACAAAATGGCTATCTTAGAATTTTGATTGGATGTGTTTCGGGAAATCGTGGGCGTGGAAGGGGTGTTAGTCGCATTCCAATCACTCTCGACTATTAAAAAGGGCACAAGCCACTCCAATGTCCAATTGAATTATCCCTTTCTACGACATTTTCTTAGATACGAAATGCCCTGCTCTAAAGGAAAAAAAAAAAAATAATACATTGTGCCAACATCGTTCTTATATGCCCACAGGGCATAACTTAAAACTCTTGCCCTGAGGGTTGTGGGGGAGTGTCCTCCTCTTTATTTAGTCACCATTTCATGTATCGTTCTCGAGTGTCCCCGGTCTTTCTTGAGGCAGCGCGATCATGCTGCCTATGATTTGTACAACAACTTACTACATAAACCTCATATGCCCCAGGGCATAGCTTAAAACCCTTGCCCTGAGGGCTCTGTTGGGAGTATAATCCTAAAAGACATAATTTCAAGAACTTTCAACTACGTTGAACAATATGGATATCTCAAAATTTTGATTGGAGGTGTTTTGGAAAATGGTGGGCGCGAGAGGGGCGTTAGTCGCTATCAAATCACTTTCAACTATTAAAAAAGCCACTAGCCCTTAAATTTCCAATTGTACGAGCCCTTTTGAAGTTTCTACGACAACACTTTCAATAAAAACTTTATATGCCCCCAGGGCATAACTTACAACCCTTGCACTGAGGGCTCTGTGGGGGTTATCATCCTAAAAGACCTAATTTCCCAGAACTTTCAACTACGTTGAACAATGTGGATATCTCAATATTTTAATTGGATGTGTTTGGGAAAATGGTGGGCGTGAAAGGGACGTTAGTCGCTATCCAATCACTTTCAACTATTAAAAATGCACTAGCCCTTTCAATTTCCAATTGAATGAACCCTTTTGTAGTCTCTACGACAACGCTTTCAATAAAAAAAAAACTTATATGCCCCCCGGGCATAACTTACAACCTTGCACTGAGGGCTGTGGGGGGAGGGGTTTTCATCCTTAAAGACATAATTCCAAAAACTTTTAACTACGTTGAATAAAATGGATTTTTAAATATATTGATTGGATGTGTTTGGGGGAAAGATGGGCGTGAGAGGGAAGTTAGTTGCCCTAAAAATCACTTCCGACCATTAAAAAGGGTAGAAGTCGCTATCCAATCACTTTCAACTATTAAAAAAGGCACCAGCCCTTTAAATTTCCTATTGAATGAGCTCTTTTGTAGTTTCTACGACAGCGCGTTCAATAAAACTTTATATGCCCCAGGGCATAACTTACAACCCTTGCACTGAGGGCTCTGAGGGGGTTATCCTCCTAAAAGACCTAATTTCCAGAACTTTCAATTACGTTGAACAAAATGGCTATCTCAAAATTTTCTTTGGATGTATTTTGGGGAATGATGGGCGTGGGGGTTAGGGCTAATAGCCCTCAAATCACTTTCGACTATTAACAAGGGACTAGCCCTTTAAATTTCCAATCGAATGAGCCTGTTTTGATGTTTCTACGAAAACGCCTTCTATAAAAACCCTATATGCCCCAGGACATAACTTAAAACCCTTGCCCTGAGGGTTGTGGGAGAGTGTCCTCCTCAAAAACATATTTTCTATCTGGAAGTCAACTACGCTGAACAAAATGGCTATCTCAAAATTTTGATTGGATGTGTTTGGGGGAATGATTGGCGTGAAGGGCGGCTAGTTGCCCTCAAATCACTTTCGACTATTTAAAAGGGTACTAGCCCTTTGAATTTCCAATCGAATGAGCCTGTTTTGAAGTTTCTACGACGACGCCTTCTATAAAAACCTTATATGCCCCCAGGTCATAACTTAAAACCCTTGCCCTGAGGGTTGTGGGGAGTGTCCTCCTCAAAAACATATTTTGTATCTGGAAATCAGCTACGCTGAACAAAATGGCTATCTCAAAATTTTGATGAGATGTGTTTGGGGGAATGATGGGTGTGGGGGGGGGGGGAGTTAGGTGCCCTCCCATCACTTTCGACTATTAAAAAGGGCACTAGCCATTCCAAGTTCCAATCGAATGAGCCCTTTTGGAAGTTTCTACGACGACTCCTTCGATACGAAGTGCCCGGGTATGGAGAACCAAAAAAAAACAGAACACATTGTGCCCACATCGTTCATTACTTAGGCAGCGGTAGCGCGCTGCCTATGAATGTCACTATCTGACAGATTAAATTGATGTTGCCATTAATAGATTAAAAACTTTTTAATTTAGCATTTAGTTTATCTATTTTCTATGTAACTTTACCTCTTTCATGTGAATAGTCGAACTTTTGTCTCATCGGCAATCAGGCAGGCACAAAGGAATTTACTTCGAATGAGGAGGCGCAGGCGTAAATAATCAAAAATGTACTCTTTGTACGCTACTACTACTACTACTAGTACTACAACTACCACTACTGCTACTGCAAAAAGGTAAAAAGGTAAAGGATGCGGCACTAGACCCTTAAGGTCCACACCGGCGGTGCTGATCTCCGTTTCGTGGCCCTTCAGCCAGGAAATGCACTGGGGGGCTAGGGGCCAGCCAACCTATGCTTTCGCAAACCCTTCCTGTTTTACCTTCCCCAGATTTCTCCAGGTACCCATTTAGAGCTGGGTTGACTCTGGCTAAGCTTACAGGGTCACACCACTGACCCGCGTCCCAAACTAAGAAACTGACCACACCAGGGATCGAACCCGAATTCACGGATTCTCAGCCCAGCGCGCGTCCACTTACACTACTGCTGCTACTGCAACTACTACCATTCAAGTTACTGCTTCTGTAACGAGTACTACCAAGACTGAGGATATTGAAATGAACATAACAGGAAATGTTGAGGGGAAAGTTGAACTAAATCAAAACGTACTATGTTCATACAGACTGTCAAAAGGGCGCTTCAGTAATATTTTTGGAATGTCTTACTGAATCAAGATGAAATGTTTTCATTTGTTCTCATTTCATTTCAATGAGAATTATCTTCCAAGTGTAAAACTACCACAAATTACTATAAATAAATAAATGAAACTCAAAACGAACAGAAATTGCAATAAATTGCCGAGTAAAGCTCAAAACGAGCAAAAACTAACATTGGTGTGGCTGATGACCCCCATACCTTCTGAAGACCAGAGAATAATTTGCGCTTTACTGAAAATAAAGCACGTTTTAAATGTTTTCACTTTTTTTTTACCTTCGTAAATAAAAAAATTATCAAAACTTTCAGGAATAAGTATCAGTATATGTCAATTAAACTGTCAATTTACGTCCATTTTTTTTCTTTCAGTACAGAGCAAATTATGTTCTGGTCTTGAGACATCATGGGGGCTATCAGCCGTACTAATGTTAATTTTTGTTCGTTTTGAGTTTCATTTATTTACTGATAGTGATTTGTGGTAGTTTTACGCTTGAAAGATTATTTGACTTTATTTTTGCTCGTTTTTGGCTTAATGGAGCTCTTTACTTTTCTTCGAAAAACTTGTTTTGTGGAAATAGTTTTTTAATTTAACAACTAATAGGAGACATATGCGACCCCATTTTTCTGTCAACAAAAGTAGAAATGGATAAATGACTTGTAATAGTTGCTACCAGCACTTTTGAATCTGTAGAATATTAGTCCGATTTATGATCACTAAATTTTTCTATTCTTTTTTCTAGGAAAATATTTTGATGAAGATGTTTGGGAACCTTCTCAAATTTTGATTACTTTTAGATTTTAGCCGAACTTCAATTTAAATGGCGCCCTCTAGACAAGCTCTCTAGACAAGCTATAGAGCTTGTCTGATTTCATTCGAAATTTGATATATGGCGATCTGAAAAAAAAGCTTGGCAGAACAGCAAAACAATAAGCTTGGCAGATAGTCTTCTTAAAAAAAAAAAAAAAAAACTACAAAAGTCCGCTTAAGCTTATAAACTATAAGCTCTGGTTCGGGGACAAGTTAAAACTACCTTTCTTTGGCTCCAGACAATAATTTTACTCAGCTTTCCAAAGTTTCTAAAATGTAAATTAATATCCACCAATCAGACCAGCCTCTTGAAATTTTCTGTCTTATTGAAGAATTTTGTAAAAGGGAGAACCAAAAAAAAAAAAAAAAACATTTTGCCCACATCGTTAATTAATTAGGCAGCGGTAGCGCGCTGCCTATGAATTTAACTATATGACAGATTAAATTGATGTTGCCATTGATAGATTAAAAAATTTTTAATTTAGCATTTAGTTTATCTATTTTCTATGTGACTTTACCTCTTTCATGTGAATAGTCGAACTTTTCTCTCATCGGCGATCAGGCAGGCACAAAGGAATTTATTTCGAATAAGGAGGCGCAGGCGCAAATAATCAAAAATGCACTCTTTGTACGCTACTACTACTACTACTACTACTAGTACTACAACTACCACTACTGCTACTGCTACCACTAGTACAACAACTGCTGCTACTGCAACTACTACCATTCAAGTTACTGCTTCTGTAACGAGTACTACCAAGACTGAGGATATTGAAATGAACATAACAGGAAATGTTGAGGGGAAAGTTGAACTAAATCAAAACGTACTATGTTCATACAGACTGTCAAAAGGGCGCTTCAGTAATATTTTTGGAATGTCTTACTGAATCAAGATGAAATGTTTTCATTTGTTCTCATTTCATTTCAATGAGAATTATCTTCCAAGTGTAAAACTACCACAAATTACTATAAATAAATAAATGAAACTCAAAACGAACAGAAATTGCAATAAATTGCCGAGTAAAGCTCAAAACGATCAAAAACTAACATTGGTGCGGCTGATGAATCCCATGCCTTCTGAAGACCAGAGCATAATTTGCGCTTTACTGAAAATAAAGCACGTTTTAAATGTGTTCACTTTTTTTACCTTCGTAAATCAAAAAATTATCAAAACTTTCAGGAATAAGTATCAGTATATGTCAATTAAACTGTCAATTTACGTCCATTTTTTTTTCTTTCAGTACAGAGCAAATTATGTTCTGGTCTTGAGACATCATGGGGGCTATCAGCCGTACTAATGTTAATTTCTGTTTGTTTTGGTTTTCATTTACTTACTAGTGGTGATTTGTGGTAGTCTTACGCTTGGAAGATTATTTGACTTTATTTCTGCTCATTCTTGGTTAATGGAGCTTTTTCTTTTTATTTGAAAATCTTGTCTAGTGGTAAGTTTTTTAAATTAACAACTGATAGGAGACATATGCGACCCCATTTTTCTGTCAACAAAAGTAGAAATGGATAAATGACTTGTAACAGTTGCTACCAGCACTTTTAAATCTGTAGAATATTAGTCCGATTTAGGATCACTAAATTTTTCTACTCTTTTTTCTAGGAAAATATTTTGATGAAGATGTTTGGGAACCTTCTCAAATTTTGATTACTTTTAGATTTTAGCCGAACTTCAATTTAAATGGCACCCTCTAGACAAGCTCTCTAGACAAGCTTGAGAGCTTGTCTGATTTAATTCGAAATTTTATATATGGCGATCTTAAACAAAAGCTTGGCATAAAAGCTTCAGATAGTCTTCTTAAAAAAAAAAAAAAAAACTACAAAACTCCGCTTCAGCTTATACACTATAAGCTCTGGTTCGGGGACAAGTTAAAACTACCTTTCTTTGGCTCCAGACAAGAATTTTACTCAGCTTTCCAAAGTTTCTAAAATGTAAATTAATATCCACCAATCAGACCAGCCTCTTGAAATTTTCTGTCTCAATGAAGAATTTTTTAAAAGGAAAAAACTGGCATGAAATACCCCTATTTCATTAGCTCTTCTAAGAGCATCGCTTAGCGTTAAGAAAAAAATTGCATTTTTTAGTTAAAAACTAAGATTTTTTTTTATTTTACGGGAAATACCTTTAAGCTAATCAATAAAACAACACTTCTAAATAAATAGAAGTGTTTCGGATTGAATTCAATACTAGGGAAAAAAAAAATTTTACGCGGGACCACGGTAGATAGATATATATTATCGATTTATCTTTTGTCTTTTGTGACTAAAGAAAACACATGCTTTTACAAAGTGCTTATCGTTGTAGGGCAAATAACGACTTCGACTTTATGAGCTTGAGGGGGATATCTCCACTTTTGTAATTTCTGGTGGTAATATTTATTATTTAGTTTTCATCAGAATTTTTTTACTTTATGTAAAATAGAATAAAATATGATTTATTGGTTAAAATAGCACAAAAGCTAGCATACGCACGTCATAATTACCATAAAAAAACAGATGTTATAGGATAAACATAAAACAAAAGTTATATCAATTATTAAAATGGGAAAGAGAATAGGGGACAAAAGAGTTTTTGTACCTCATGGTCAACATTTGAGGGTACAGGTCCAGTTGAGTATTTGGAGCTCTGCGAGCATTGAGTCTTGTATTAGGAAGGATTGGAGGATTTTCTTGAAAGGGAGGGAGAAAACGTCGATGATCGTCAGAACTAAGGCACTTGTGACCAGAGTTCATGGTGAGGATGTGACGTCGTGATTTCAATGTAATAAGTTCAAGTCTAGCCAAACCTTCATCGTATGCAGTATAGGCCGTCCCCAGAATAATTTTAATTGCTCTTTTTTGAATACTTTCAATTTTAGAACATTGGTCTTTGGTCAACCCAGGGTGTTAGAAAGGACAACTATTTTCCAGACAGGGTTTAATATAAGAACAATAAATTATTTTGTGGTTTTGAATTGATATGGAGAACCGTTTTAGAAGGGACAAAGATTTGAGGAGAAAACTAATTAACTGAAATAGTAGGTAAATGTGGGAGTTCCATTTAAGTTCGTTGTCCAACTGCACACCAAGCAGTTTAACAGTATTTGAATTTGGTATGCAAAGGTAATTATTGATAGGGGGTATATTTAAAAAAAAAGAAAATAACACAAAAATCCTTTTGGGTATGCTTAAGTTGAGTTGAGTCATTGTCAAGATCATTCTTTAAATTGTTAATTAGTGAATCGAGTGTAACATTCAAAGTATTAGATGTTCGACAAAGGTTCAGTAATGTGAAATCATCCGCAAATTTAAAAGAGTTGTCAAAATTTGGTAAAACATTATTAAAAACTATTAAAAATTCTAAAGGACCTAACTTAGTCCCTTGAGGTGCTCCACAGGAAATCGAGGAAAAACCTGATGAATCCCCGTTTGGGGGGACTACACATTGCTCACGGCCAGACAAAAAACTAGCTAACATACGTAAAACAAAATCTCTTGCACCTAAAGCCCATGCATTATCTATAACTGTCTGATGATCCAAATTGTCCAAGGCTTTGCTAATATCAGCAAAAACAGCCTCAACGTAGGAACTATTCAACTCAAGATGTTTGAAAATAGTGTCAAGTATATAAATTACGCAATGCATGGTGCCATGATTCGGCCTAAAGCCAAACTGATATTGGTTGATTTTATCATGAATATCGTCAAAAAGGAAATGGTAAATAAAACTTTCAAAGATCTTAGAGAAAATGGAGGTTTTTTATATTGGTCTTAAGTCAGAGAGAACTTTTGGGGTCTTACTTTTTGGTATAGGAGATATAATAGCTCGTTTAAAACACACTGGAAAATACCATCTACAAAACATTGGTTAAAAATAGCAGTAAGAGTAGAAATGCCCCTATTGATCCTATCAGTACACCATATATGGACATAGTGTCCCTAGGGAGAACACCTATGATGTCAGTCCCACGCCCACACCAAATATGGGTATAGCCGCCCTAGGGAGAACACGTTTCCGAGAAATGTCTCCGGGCAAAGTTTATTAATGTCTTTGATGTATTTCCAAGAAGAATTGTCTCCGGCGCGAAGTTTATTAATGTCTTTGGAGTTCTTCCAGAAGAATTGTTTCCGGGCTAATGTTTTGATCTTAGAGATGAAGAGATTAACGCTGGAAAGGGTTTCCCAGTAATTTGAAATGTGACAGCGCAGGGATATCAAAAACAAAAGGAACACGCAGAAATTACTTATAGGGGTTATTTGAGCGAAACCGTTTTAGACATTTTAGGGAAATTTTTTCGGCGAAACAGTTAGAGACATTTTAAAAGATGATTTTAGAAGATGTTTTAGAAGAGGTTTTGAGTGTGGTCGTTATAATACACAAGTTCTATTTGAACAGTGTCGTGAGGTCCTCTACCACAACCCCAAAGGACTCTGATCCCCTATCCCAACCCCAAAGGGCCCCGATCCCCCTACCCCAACCCCGAAGGAACCCCCCCAGCCCCCAAAGGTCCCCCGGGCTCCCAAAGGACTCCGATCCCCCTATCCCAACCCCGTAGGAAGCCCCCGGCCCCTAAAGGTCCCCCAACCCTCCCTAGGCCCCCCTAATGCCCCACAATTTTTTGCCCCCCATTTTTTATATTTTTTCAGAATAAGTTCTTTATGTAATGTCCCTTCTAAGCCAATTTTACAAGTTGAAGTACTCATCCTTTTCACCACAACTTTACTTTACGACTTTTTGAATACCAGAACACCAAGCAATACGTTTCAAAAGGCATTTCAGAACAAGCTCTTTACGTAATACCCCTTCTAAACCAATTTCACAAGTTGAAGTACTCATCCTTTTCAGCCACAACTTTACTTTACGACTTTTTGCATACTCAAAACATCAAGCAATACATTTCAAGGGCTTTATTATATTTTTCAGAACAAGTTCTTTATGTAATCCCCCTTCTAAACCAGTTTTACAAGATGAAGTACTCATCCTTTTCACAACAACTTTAATTTACGAATTTTCTAATACCACAAAATCAAGATATACTTTTCATAAGGATGTATTATATTTTTTTAAAAATGTTCTTTTTTTAATTAAACTTCTAAGCCAATTTTACAATATGAAGTACTCATCCTTTTCAACACAAATTTACTTTAAGTCTTTTTGCATACTCAAAAAATAAATCAATACATTTAAAAAGCTTTATTATATTTTTCAGAACAAGTTCCTTATGTAATGCCCCTTCTAAGCCAATTTTACAATTTGAAGTAGTCATCCATTTCACCACCACATTAAATTGCAAATATTTGAAGAAAAACAAAAAATATCACAACATATAACTATTCTTTTCAGACCAAGTTCATTATGTAATGCCCCTTCTAAGCCAATTTTACAAGTTAAAGTACTCATCCTTTTCACCACAACTTTACTTTACGACTTTTTGAATAACTCAACATCAAGCAATACTTTACAAAAGACATTTCAGACCAAGTTCCTTATGTAATTTCCCTTCTAAACAAATTTTCTAAGTTGAACTACACATTCTTTTCACCCATAACCTTACTTTAAGACTTTATGAATACTTCAACAACAGGCAATACTATTCAAAGGCTTTTCAGAACAAATTCTTAACGTAATGTCCCTTCTAAACCAATTTTACAAGTTGAAGTATTCATCCTTTTCACCACAACTTTACTTTACGAATTTTTGAATATCACAACATCAAACAATACATTTCAAAAGGCAATTCAGAACAAGTTCTTCATGTAATGCCCCTTCTAAGCCAATTTTACAGTTTGAACTACCCACCCTTCTCACCACTGTCTAACTCTACGAATTTTTTCTTCTCAAAATATCAAACGATAATTTTAAAAATATATTCCAGATCGATTTTCTCTTTTAACGTCTCTCAAAAGCTAATTCTCATAGTTAAACTGTACACCCTTTTCACCACAACCTTACTTTACGACTTTTTGTCTCCATCAACATCAGTAATTACAAGTCAAAAGACATTTCAGAACGAGTTCCTCATTTAATGTCCCTTCTAAGGCAATTTTACAGTTTGAGGTATTCATCCTTTCACCACAACTTTACTTTAAGACGTTTTACATACCCAAAACATAAAGCAATACTTTTCAAAAGGCATTTCAGAACAAGTTCTTCACTTAATGTCCCTTCTAAACCAATTTTACAATTTGAAGTACTCATCCTTTTCACCCACAACTTAACTTTATGGCTTTTCGAATATCCCATCACCAAGCAATACTTTCAAAAGGCTTTTTTATTAAACGTTTACTGAACACACACAAATTTCTCTTAGAAATAATATTTTTTGTCAGTGATAACACTTTTTCTGTTCGAACTAGCAAGTTTTCTACCAAAGATACCAAATTTTTTCTGAGAAGTAACATTTTTTGATTGTGATAACAACTCTTCTGTCAGAAGTAGCAAGTTTTGCTTAACACTAACAAACATTCTCATCAAAGTAACGACATTTTACCTTAATACTAACATACTTTTACTGAACACAAACACAAAGTTCTCTTAGAAATAATATTTTTCGTCAGTGATAACACATTTTCTGTTCGAACTAGCAAGTTTTCTGTCAACGATAACAAATTTTATCGTAGAAGTAACTTTTTTTGATTGTGATAACAACTTTTCTGTCAGAAGTAGCAAGTTTTGCTTAACACTAGAAAACATTCTCATCAAAGTAATGATATTTTACCTTAATACTAACATACGTTTACTGAACACACACACAAAGTTCTTTTAGAAATAATATTTTTCGTCAGTGATAACACTTTTTCTGTTCGAACTAGCAAGTTTTCTACCAAAGATACCAAATTTTTTCTGAGAAGTAACATTTTTTGATTGTGATAACAACATTTCTGTCAGAAGTAGCAAGTTTTGCTTAACACTAACAAACATTCTCATCAAAGTAACGAAATTTTACCTTAATACTAACATACTTTTACTGAACACACACACAAAGTTCTCTTAGAAATAATATTTTTCGTCAGTGATAACACTTTTTCTGTTCGAACTAGCAAGTTTTCTACCAAAGATACCAAATTTCTTCTTAGAAGTAACATTTTTTTATTGTGATAACAAGATTTCTGTCAGAAGTAGCAAGTTTTGCTTAACACTAACAAACATTCTCATCAAAGTAACCACATGTTACCTTAATACTAACATACTTTTACTGAACACACACACAAAGTTCTCTTAGAAATAATATTTTTCGTCAGTGATAACACTTTTTCTGTTCGAACTAGCAAGTTTTCTATCAAAGATATTAAATTTTTTCATATAAGTAACATTTTTTTATTGTGATAAAAACTTATCTGTCAGAAGTAGCAAGTTTTGCTTAACACTAACAAACATTCTCATCAACTTAACGAAATTTTAGTTGAATACTAACATACTTTTACTGAACACACAAACAGAGTTCTTTTAGAAATAATATTTTTCATCAGTCATAACACTTTTTCTGTTCGAACTAGCAATTTTTCTACCAAAGATACCAAATTTTTTCTTAGAAGTAACATTTTTTGATTGTGATAACAACATTTATGTCAGAAGTATCATGTTTTGCTTAACACTAACAAACATTCTCATCAAAGTAATGATATTTTACCTTAATACTAACATACTTTTACTGAACACACACACAGAGTTCTCTTAAAAATAATATTTTTTGTCAGTGATAACCCTTTTTCTGTTCGAACTAGCAAGTTTCCTACCAAATATACCAAATTTTTTCTTAGAAGTAACATTTTTTGATTGTGATAACAACTTTTCTGTCAGAAGTAGCAAGTTTTCCTTAACACTAACAAACATTCTAATCAAAGTAACGAGATGTTACCTTAATACTAACATACTTTTACTGAACACACACACAGAGTTCTCTTAGAAATAATATTTTTCGTCAGTGATAACACTTTTTCTGTTCGAACTATCAAGTTTTCTACCAAAAATACCAAATTTTTTCATAGAAGTAACATTTTTTTATTGTGATAACAACATTTGTGTCAGAAGTAGCAAGTTTTGCTTAACACTAACAAACATTCTCATCACAGTAACGACATTTTACCTTAATACTAACATACTTTTACTGAACACACACACAAAGTTCTTTTAGAAATAATATTTTTCGTCAGTGATAACACTTTTTCTGTTCGAACTAACAAATTTTCTACCAAAGATACCAACTTTTTTCTTAAAAGTAACATTTTTAGATTGTGATAACAACATTTCTGTCAGAAGTAGCAAGT
Source organism: Artemia sp. Qi Xiang Cuo (assembly GCF_049724085.1). Classification (NCBI taxonomy): domain Eukaryota; kingdom Metazoa; phylum Arthropoda; class Branchiopoda; order Anostraca; family Artemiidae; genus Artemia; species Artemia sp. Qi Xiang Cuo. The sequence continues at coordinate 55,421,393 of NC_142798.1, read as the reverse complement.
TTTGCTTAACACTAACAAACATTCTCATCAAAGTAACGACATTTTACCTTAATACTAACATACTTTTACTGAACACACACACACAAAGTTCTTTTAGAAATAATGGTTTTCATCAGTGATAACACTTTCTCGGTTCGAACTAGCAAGTTTTCTACCAAAGATACCAAATTTTTTCTTAGAAGTAACATTTTTTGATTGTGATAGCAACATTTCTGTCAGAAGTAGCAAGTTTTGCTTAACACTAACAAACATTCTCATCAAAGTAACGACATTTTACCTTAATATTTTACCTTAATGTTAGTATTAAGGTAAATTATCATTACTTTGATGAGAATGTTTGTAAGTGTTAAGCAAAACTTGCTACTTCTGACAGAAAAGTTGTTATCACAATCAAAAAACGTTACTTCTAAAAAAAAAATTTGGTATCTTTGGTAGGAAACTTGCTAGCTCGAACAGAAAAAGTGTTATTACTGACGAAAAATATCATTTCTAAGAGAAATTTGTGTTTGTTCAGTAAAAGTATGTTAGTATCAAGGTAAAATATCATTACTTTGATGAGAATGTTTGTTATTGTTAAGCAAAACTTGCTACTTCTGACGGAAAAGTTGTTACTACAATCAAAAAATGTTACTTCTAAGAAAAAATTTGGTATCTTTGGTAGAAAACTTACTAGTTCAAACAGAAAAAGTGTTATCATTGATGAAAAATATTATTTCTAAGAGAAATTTGTATGTGTTTAGTAAAAGTATGTTAGTATTAAGGTAAAATATCATTACTTTGATGAGAATGTTTGTTAGTTTTAAGCAAAACTTAGTACTTCTGACAGAAAAGTTGTTATCACAATAAAAAAATGTTACATCTACGATAAAATTTGGTATTATTGACAGAAAACTTGCTAGTTCGAACAGAAAAAGTGTTATCCCTGACAAAAAATATTAATTATTAAATAACTTTGTGTTTGTGTTCAGTAAAAGTATGTTAGTATTAAGGTAAAATGTCTTCACTTTGATGAGAATTTTAGTTGGTGTTAGGCAAAACTTTCTACTTCTGACAGACAACTTGTTATACAAACAAAAAAATGTTACTTCTATTAAAAAATTTGGTATCTTTGGTAGAAAACTTGCTAGTTCGAACAGAAAAAGTGTTATCACTGACGAAAAATATTATTTCTAAAAGAACTTTGTGTGTGTGTTCAGTAAAAGTATGTTAGTATTAAGGTAAAATATAGTTACTTTGATGAGAATGTTTGTCAGTGTTAAGCAAAACTTGCTACTTCTGAGAGAAAAGTTGTTATCACAATAAAAAAAATTTACTTCTAGGAAAAAATTTGGTATCTTTGGTAGAAAACTTACTAGTTCAAACAGAAAAAGTGTTATCATTGACGAAAAATATTATTTCTAAAAGAACTTTGTGTGTGTGTTCAGTAACAGTATGTTAGTATTAAGGTAAAATATCATTCCTTTGATGAGAATGTTTGTTAGTGTTAAGCAAAACTTGCTACTTCTGATAGAAAAGTTGTTATCACAATCAAAAAATGTTACTTCTACGATAAAATTTGGTATCGTTGACAGAAAACTTGCTAGTTCGAACCGAAAAAGTGTTATCACTGACGAAAAATATTATTTCTAAGAGAACTTTGTGTGTGTTCAGTAAAAGTATGTTAGTATTAAGGTAAAATGTCGTTACTTTGATGAGAATGTTTGTTAGTGTTAGGCAAAACTTGCTACTTCTGACAGAAAAGTTGTTATCACAATCAAAAAATGTTACTTCTAAGAAAAAAATTGGTATCTTTGGTAGAAAACTTGCTAGTTCGAACAGAAAAAGTGTTGTCAGTGACGAAAAATATTATTTCTAAAAGAACTTTGTGTGTGTGTTCAGTAAAAGTATGTTAGTATTAAGGTAAAATGTCGTTACTTTTATGAGAATGTTTGTCAGTGTTAAGCAAAACTTGCTACTTCTGACAGAAAAGTTGTTATCACAATAAAAAAATGTTACTTCTACGATAAAATTTGGTATCATTGACAGAAAACTTGCTAGTTCGAACCGAAAAAGTGTTATCACTGACGAAAAATATTATTGCTAAAAGAACTTTGTGTGTGTTCAGTAAAAGTCTGTTAGTATTAAGGTAACATCTGGTTACTTTGATGAGAATATTTGTTAGTGTTAAGCAAAACTTGCTACTTCTGTCAGAAAACTTGTTATCACAATAAAAAAATGTTACTTCTAAGAATAAATTTGGTATATTTGGTAGAAAACTTGCTAGTTCGAACAGAAAAAGTGTTATCACTGACAAAAACTATTATTTCTACGATAACTTTGTGTGTGTGTTCAGTAAAAGTATGTTAGTATTAACCTAAAGTATTGTTACGTTGATGAGAATGTTGGCCAGTGTTAATCAAAACTTGCTACTTCTGAAAGAAAAGTTGTTAAAACTATAAAAAACAGTTACTTCTACGAAAAAATTGGGTGTCTTTGGTAGAAAACTTGCTAGTTCAAACAGAAAAAGTGTTATCATTGACGAAAAATATTATTTCTAAAAGAACTTTGTGTGTGTGTTCAGTAACAGTATGTTAGTATTAAGGTAAAATGTCGTTACTTTGATGAGAATGTTTGTTAGTGTTAAGCAAAACTTGCTACTTCTGACAGAAATGTTGTTATCACAATCAAAAAATGTTACTTCTAAGAAAAAATTTGTTATCTTTGGTAGAAAACTTGCTAGTTCGAACAGAAAAAGTGTTATCACTGACGAAAAATATTATTTCTAAAAGAACTTTGTGTGTGTGTTCAGTAAAAGTATGTTAGTATTAAGGTAAAACGTTGTTACTTTGATGAGAATGTTTATTAGTGTTAAACAAAACTTGCTACTTCTGACAGAAAAGTTGATATCACAATAAAAAAAATTTACTTCTACGAAAAAATTTGGTATCTTTGGTAGAAAACTTGCTAGTTCAAACAGAAAAAGTGTTATCATTGACGAAAAATATTATTTCTAAAAGAACTTTGTGTGTGTGTTCAGTAACAGTATGTTAGTATTAAGGTAAAATATCATTCCTTTGATGAGAATGTTTGTTAGTGTTAAGCAAAACTTGCTACTTCTGACAGAAAAGTTGTTATCACAATCAAAAAATGTTACATCTACGATAAAATTTGGTATCGTTGACAGAAAACTTGCTAGTTCGAACCGAAAAAGTGTTATCACTGACGAAAAATATTATTTCTAAAAGAACTTTGTGTGTGTTCTGTAAAAGTACGTTAGTATTAAGGTAAAATGTCGTTACTTTGATGAGAATGTTTGTTAGTGTTAAGCAAAACTTGCTACTTCTGACAGATATGTTGTTATCACAATCAAAAAATGTTACTTCTAAGAAAAAATTGGGTATATTTGGTGGAAAACTTGCTAGTTCGAACAGAAAAAGTGTTATCACTGACTAAAACTATTATTTATAAAAGAGCTTTGTGTTTGTGTTCAGTAAAAGTATGTTAGTATTAAGGTAAAATGTCGTTACTTTGAGGAGAATGTTTGTTAGTGTTAAGCAAAACTTGCTACTTCTGACAGAAAAGTTGTTATCACAATAAAAAAAGTTTACTTCTAGGAAAAAAATTGGTATCTTTGGTAGAAAACTTACTAGTTCAAACAGAAAAAGTGTTATCATTGACGAAAAATATTATTTCTAAGAGAACTTTGTGTGTGTGTTCAGTAACGGTATGTTAGTATTAAGGTAAAATATCATTACTTTGATGAGAATGTTTGTTAGTGTTAAGCAAAACTTGCTACTTCTGACAGAAAAATTGTTATCACAATCAAAAAAAATATTATTTCTAAGTAAAACTTGGTATCCTTGACAGAAAACGTGCTAGTTCTAACAGAAAAAGTGCTATCACTGACGAAAAAATGGTATCTCTAAGAGAAATTTGAGTATGTTAAGTAAAAGTATGTTAGTATTAAGGGAACATCTCGTTACTTTGATGAGAATGTTTGTTAGTGTTAAGCAGAACATGCTACTTCTGATAGAAATCTTGTTATCACAATAAAAAAAATGTTATTTTTATGAAAAAATTGGATATCTTTGGTAGAAAAGTTGCTAGTTGAAACAGAAAAAGTGTTATCAGTGACGAGAAATATTATTTATAATAGAACTTTGTGTGTGTGTTCAGTAAAAGTATGTTAGTATTAAGGTAAAATGTCGTTACTTTGATGAGAATGTTTGTCAGTGTTAAGCAAAACTTGCTACTTCTGACAGAAAAGTTGTTATCACAATCAAAAAATGTTACTTCTAGGAAAAAATTTGGTATCTTTGGTAGAAAACTTACTAGTTCAAACAGAAAAAGTGTTATCATTGACGAAAAATATTATTTCTAAAAGAACTTTGTGTGTGTGTTCAGTAACAGTATGTAAGTATTAAGGTAAAATATCATTACTTTGATGAGAATGTTTGTTAGTGTTAAGCAAAACTTGCTACTTCTGACAGAAAAGTTGTTATCACAATCAAAAAATTTTACTTTTACGATAAAATTTGGTATCGTTGACAGAAAACTTGCTAGTTCGAACAGAAAAAGTGTTATCAAGTGTTATCAGTGACGAAAAATATTATTTCTAAGAGAACTTTGTGTTTGTGTTCAGTAAAAGTATGTTAGTATTAAGGTAAAATGTCGTTAGTTTGATGAGAATGTTTGTTAGTGTTAAGCAAAACTTGTTACTTCTGACAGAAAAGTTGTTATCACAATAAAAAAATGCTACTTCTCAGCAAAAATTTGGTATCTTTGGTAGAAAACTTGCTAGTTCGAACAGAAAAAGTGTTATCACTGACAAAAAATATTATTTCTAAGAGAAATTTGTGTGTGTTCAGTAAACTTTTAATAAAAAAGCTCTTTGAAAGTATTGCTTGGTGATGGGATATTCGAAAAGCCATAAAGTAAAGTTGTGAGTGAAAAGGATGAGTACTTCAAATTGTAAAATTGGTTTAGAAGGGGCATTAAGTGAAGAACTTGTTCTGAAATGCCTTTTGAAAAGTATTGCTTTATGTTTTGGGTATGCAAAACGTCTTAAAGTAAAGTTGTGGTGAAAAGGATGAGTAGTTCCACTTGTAGAATTGGTTTAGAAGGGACATTACATTAAGAATTTGTTCTGAAATGTATTTTGAAAATTATTGCTTGATGTTGATGTATTAATAAAGTCTTAAAGTAGAATTGTGGGTGAAAGGGATGAGGAGTTCAATTTCTAGAATTGGCTTAGGAGGGTCATTACGTAAAGAACTTGTTCTTAAAAGACTTTGTAATAATAATGCCTAATGTTGAGGTATACAAAAAGTCATAAGGTTAGGTGGTGTGGAAAAGGATGTGCAGTTTAAACTATAACATTATCTTAGAAGGGGAGATACGCGAGAAACTTGGTCTGAAAAATATTTTGTATATTAACGTCTATTGTTGAAGTATACAAAAATTCGTAGGGTTGGATTGTGGGTGAAAAGAGTGAGTAGTTCTACCTGTAAAATTATTTTTGGATGGTCATTACGCGAGTAAATTGTTATGAAAAGCCTTTTGTAAAGTATTGCTTGAGGTTGAGGTATTCAAAAAGTCGTAAAGTAAAGTTGTGGTGAAAAGGATGAGTACTTCAACTTGTAAAATTGGTTTAGAAGGGACATTACATAATGAACTTGTTCTGAAATGCCTTTTGAAAAGTATTGCTTGAGGTTTTGGGTATGCAAAAAGTCGTAAAGTAAAGTCGCCTTTTAAAAAGTATTGCTTGATGTTGTGGTATTCAAAAATTCGTAAAGTAAAGTTGTGGTGAAAAGGATGAGTACTTCAACTTGTAAAATTGGTTTAGAAGGGGGATTACATAAAGAACTTGTTCTGAAAAATATAATAAAACCTTTGAAATGTATTGCTTGATGTTTTGAGTATGCAAAAAGTCGTAAAGTAAAGTTGTGGCTGAAAAAGATGAGTAGTTCAACTTGTAGAATTGGTTTAGAAGGGGCATTACATAAAGAACTTGTTCTGAAATGCATTTGAAACGTATTGCTTGATATTGTGGTATTCAAAAAGTCGTAAAGTAAAGTTGTGGTGAAAAGGATGAGTACTTCAAATTGTAAAATTGGCTTAGAAGGGACATTACATAAAGAACTTATTCTGAAAAAATATAAAAAATGGGGGGCAAAAAATTTTGGGGCATTAGGGGGGCCTAGGGAGGGGTGGGGGACCTTTAGGGGCCGGGGGCTTCCTTCGGGGTTGGGATAGGGGGATCGGAGTCCTTTGGGAGCCCGGAGGACCTTTGGGGGCCGGGGGAGTTCCTTCGGGGTTGGGGTAGGGGGATCGGGGTCCTTTGGGGTTGGGGTAGGGGATTGGAGTCCTTTGGGGCTGTGGTAGAGGACCTCACGAAACTGTTCAAATAGAACTTGTGTATTATAACGACCACACTCAAAACCTCTTCTAAAACATCTACTAAAATCATCTTTTAAAATGTTTCCAACTGTTTCGCCGAAATAATTTCCCTAAAATGTCTAAAACGGTTTCGCCCAAATAATCCCTAAACGTAATTTCAGCGTGTTTCTTTTGTTTTTGGCATCCCTGCGCTGTCACATTTGAAATTACTGGGAAACCCTTTCCCGCGTTAATCTCTTCATCTCTAAGATCAAAACATTCGCCCGGAAACAATTCTTCTGGAAGAACTCCAAAGACATTAATAAACTTCGCGCCGGAGACAATTCTCCTTGGAAATACATCAAAGACATTAATAAACTTTGCCCGGAGACATTTCTCGGAAACGTGTTCTCCCTAGGGAGGCTATGCCCATATTTGGTGTGGGCGTGGGACTGACATCACAGGTGTTCTCCCTAGGGACTCTATGTCCATATATGGTGTACTGATAGGATCAATAGGGGCATTTCTACTAGTAAGAGGTACAGTTAAATACTGGGCACATTCAATAATCGATTTGGTAGGGATATCACCTGGGTATACTGACTTATTTGTGTCAAGAGTTTCGAGTTTAAGTTGAGTCTGATGAATTTCAATCACAGGAATGTCACTCACTGCACTGTTGGCCGGCATAAGCTGGAGTGGCAAGTGAATTTTACAAACTGAAGCAAAATGATCATTTATGAGATCCGCACCCACTGGGTCACCATTACTGTCCAGTAACAAAAATTTTGAAGAAATCTTTCCCATGAGTTCTTGGACACTTTTGTAGAATTTCTTAGGGTCCGATTACAATAACTTATTGAACACCTGCGCACCATGCTCCTTTCTTGCTTTACGGATTTCGATAACAACGATGTTTCTAAGCTTTCGAGATTCTTGGAAAAATCCTTCCTTAAAGAGTTTATCTCGTTCATTTAAATCATTCAAAGAGTTCATTCAAAGTCTCTCGTAAATGCTCTTTTAAGTTGTTCAATGAAATAGCATTTCTAACCTGAAATAGAATGCAATAATAGCCAAAAAAGACAGCAATGGTATTCTTGAAGACCTTCAATTTCATAAAGCACAGTGCAGAAGAAGGTTGTGTGAACTCTGTAAAAAAAAAAAAAAAAAAAAAAAAAAAAAAAAAAAAAAAAAAAAATTAAAACAGCAAAGACATATTACGAGCTTTTCATCAAAAAACTATAATCCTTAAAATGGTTGTATTGGGTTCATCAACTTCATAAACAAAAACAGTTAAACATGATAGTCCATTGTTCCATGGTTTTCGTCGTGCCGCCTAGTAGACTGAGACCGTATGGAGTACCGAGAAGGTAAGGCCAGGGATTTTCTGTTGACGAGAGTTCTCTTTGAATAAAAAACCGTAATTTTTATTCTCCGATCCAACCCCCCCCCCCACCCCCCTTCTTCTTTCTCTCTCCCTTGGTCTGTGTTTATTTTTCTCGTTTTCTGTGGCATGTTTTGTCTTTTTAATTTGTCTTTCAGAAAAAAATTCAAGCCTAAATTAAAGACTGATATTTGAAACTGAGAAATAGGCAAAAATAAAATAAATCGCTCGTTGATAAGCTAAGTTTTCAAGGGACTGTAGAATTGTCCTTGAAAATGCAAATAAAGAGAAAGACAGTACGTGTTACGGTTACGATTGATATTACCATTGATTAATTAAAAAGACTTTTTCCACAAAATAAGTTTTTCAAAGAAAAGTAAAGAACTCCATTAAACAAAAAATGAGCAAATTAAAATCAAATAATCTACCAAGCGTGAAACTACCACAAATCAACATCGATAAGTAAATGAAACCCAAAACGAACAGAAATTACAATAAATAACCGAGTCAAAACGAGTCAAACTCAAAACGAGCAGAAATTGACAAAAGTTGGGCGCAAAACCCCTGTGCCTTCCCACGGCCAGAACAAAATTTGCACTTTACTGAAAAAATATAAATGTTTTTACTTTTATAAATTTAATAAATCAAATAATATTAACATTTTGATTACTAAATATCAATATATGTATATTTAACTGACAATACACATTCATTTGTATTTTTCAGTAAAGTGCAAATTTTGTTCTGGGCTTGGGAAGGCATAAGGGTTTTGCACACAACTTATGTTGATTTCTGCTTGTTTTGAGTTTAACTCAGTTATTTATTGTAACTGCTGTTCGTTTTGGGTTTCATTTATTTATTGATGCTGATGTGTGGTAGTTTCACGCTTGGTAGATTATTTGATTTTATTTTTGCTCATTTTTTGTTAAATGGAGTTCTTTACTTTCTTTGAAAAACTTATTTTGTGGGTTAATTACCCTCCAATAACTTTCGACTATTACAAAGGGCACTAGCCCTCTCAATTTCTAATTGAACGAGCCCCTTTTGAATTTTTATGACAACTCTATCTATAAAAACCTTATATGCTCCCAGGGCAGAACTTAAAACCTTTGCCCCTGGGGCTCTGGAGGGTTTGTCATCCTTAAATACATAATTTCAAGAACTTCATAAGAGGGGGGTTAATTGGTTTCCACTCACTATCGACTATTAAAAAGGGCAATTTCAATTTCCAATCAAATGAGCCCTTTTTGAAATTTTTATAACAACTTTCTATGTAAACTTTATATTCCACCGGGGCATAACTTACAACCCTTGCACTGAGGGCTCTGAGGGGGTTATCATCCTAAAAGACCTAATTTCAAGAACTTTCAACTACGTTGAACAAAATGGATATCTCAAAATTTTAATTGGATGTGTTTGGGAAAATGGTGGGCGTGAGATGGGCGTTAGTCGCTATCCAATCACTTTCAACTATTATTAAAGGCACTAGCCCTTTCAATTTCCAATTGGTTGAGCCCTTTTGAAGTTTTTACGCTTTCAATAAAAATCTTATATGCCTCCAGGGCATAACTTACAACCCTTGCCCTGAGGGCTGTGGGGGGGGGGGGGGAGGAGTTATCAAACTTTAATTTCCAAAACTTTCAACCACGTTGAATAAAATGGCTATCTAAAATATTGATTGGATGTGTTTGGGGAAAAGATGGGCGTGAGAGAGGGGTCGGTTGCCCTCAAATCACTTTGACTATTAAAAAGGGCACTAGCCCTTTGCAAATAAATGAACGCTTTTTCAAGTTTATACGAAAAAGATTTCAATAAACCTTATATGCTCCCAAAGCATAACTTATAACCCTTGCCCAGAAGACTTTGGGGGGAGTGTCCTGCTCAAAGGTATAATTTCCTGAACTTATAACTGCGTGGAGCGAAATGGCTATCTCAAAATCTTAATTGTATGTATTTGGGGAAATGGTGGGCGTGGAAGGGGTGTTAGTTTGTTTTCCAATCACTTTCAACTATTAAAAAAGGCACCAGCCATTTCAATTACCAATCGATTGAGCCCTTTTTAAAGTTTCTACGACAACGCATTATATAAAAACCTTATATACCCCTTGGCACAATTTACAACCCTTGTCCTGAGAGATGTGGGGGGGTTGTCATCCTCAAAGACCTAATTTCCAGAACATAAAACTACGTTGAATAAAATGGCTATCTCAAAGTTTTGATAAAATGTGTTTGGGAAAAAGGTGGACGTTAGAGGTGGGTTAGTTGCTCTCTAGTCACTGTCAACTATTAGAAAGGGCACCAGCACTTTGAATTTCCAATCGAATGAGCCTTTTTTGAAGTTTCTACGACAACGCCTTTTATAAAAAACCTTATTTGACCCCAGGGCATAACTTACAACCGCTGCCCTAAGGGCCGTGGGGGACTGTCCTCCTGAAAAACATAATTTCTATCTGGCAATCAACAACGCTGAACAAAATGGCTATCTTAGAATTTTGATTGGATGTGTTTCGGGAAATGGTGGGCGTGGAAGGGGTGTTAGTCCCCTTCTAATCACTCTCGACTATTAAAAAGGGCACAAGCCACTCCAATGTCCAATTGAATTATCCCTTTCTACGACAACTTCTTAGATACGAAATGCCCTGCTCTAAAGGAAAAACAAAAAATAATACATTGTGCCAACATCGTTCTTATATGCCCACAGGGCATAACTTAAAACTCTTTCCCGGAGGTTTGTGGGGGAGTGTGCTCCTCTTTACTTAGTCACCATTTCATGTATCGTTCTCGAGTGTCCCCGTTATTTCTTGAGGCAGTTCTATCGCGCTGCCTATGATTTGTGCAACAAGTTACAACAAAAACCTCATATGCCCCAGGGCATAACTTAAAACCCTTGCACTGAGGGCTCTGTGGGGGTTATCATCCTAAAAGACCTAATTTCCAGAACGTTCAACTACGTTGAACAAAATGGATATCTCAAAATTTTGATTGGAGGTGTTTTGGAAAATGGTGGGCGCGAGAGGGGCGTTAGTCGCTATCAAATCACTTTCAACTATTAAAAAAGCCACTAGCCCTTAAATTTCCAATTGTACGAGCCCTTTTGAAGTTTCTACGAAAACACTTTCAATAAAAACTTTATATGCCCCCAGGGCATAACTTACAACCCTTGCACGGAGGGCTCTGGGGGGGTTATCATCCTAAAAGACCTAATTACACAGAAATTTCAACTACGTTGTACAATGTGGATATCTCAATATTTTAATTGGATGTGTTTGGGAAAATGGTGGGCGTGAAAGGGACGTTAGTCGCTATCCAATCACTTTCAACTATTAAAAATGCACTAGCCCTTTCAATTTCCAATCGAATGAACCCTTTTGAAGTTTCTACGACAACGCTTTCAATAAAAACCTTATATACCCCCAGGGCATAACTTACAACCCTTGCCCTGAGGGCTGTGGGGGGAGGGGGTTGTCATCCCAAAAGACCTAATTTCAAAAACTTTCAACTACGTTGAATAAAATGGCCTTTTAAAAATTTTGATTGGATGTGTTTGGGGAAAAGGTGGGCGTGAGAGGGAAGTTAGTTGCCCTAAAAATCACTTCCGACCATTAAAAAGGGTAGAAGTCGCTATCCAATCACTTTCAACTATTAAAAAAGGCACCAGCCCTTTAAATTTCCTATTGAATGAGCTCTTTTGTAGTTTCTACGACAGCGCGTTCAATAAAACTTTATATGCCCCAGGGCATAACTTACAACCCTTGCACTGAGGGCTCTGAGGGGGTTATCCTCCTAAAAGACCTAATTTCCAGAACTTTCAATCACGTTGAACAAAATGGCTATCTCAAAATTTTCTTTGGATGTATTTTGGGGAATGATGGGCGTGGGGGTTAGGGCTAATAGCCCTCAAATCACTTTCGACTATTAACAAGGGACTAGCCCTTTAAATTTCCAATCGAATGAGCCTGTTTTGATGTTTCTACGAAAACGCCTTCTATAAAAACCTTATATGCCCCAGGACATAACTTAAAACCCTTGCCCTGAGGGTTGTGGGAGAGTGTCCTCCTCAAAAATATTTTTTCTATCTGGAAGTCAACTACGCTGAACAAAATGGCTATCTCAAAATTTTGATTGGATGTGTTTGGGGGAATGATTGGAGTGAAGGGCGGCTAGTTGCACTCAAATAACTTTCGACTATTAAAAAGGGTACTAGCCCTTCTAATTTCCAATCGAATGAGCCTTTTTTGAAGTTTCTACGACAAGGTCTTCTATAAAAACCTTATATGCCCCCAGGGCATAACTTAAAATCCATGCCCTGAGGGTTGTGGGGAGTGCCCTCCTCAAAACATATTTTGTATCTGGAAATCAGCTACGCTGAACAAAATGGTTATCTCAAAATTTTGATGAGATGTGTTTGGGGGAATGATGGGTGTGGGGGGGGGGAGTTAGTTGCCCTCCCATCACTTTCGACTATTAAAAAGGGCACTAGCCATTCCAAGTTCCAATCGAATGAGCCCTTTTGGAAGTTTCTACGACGACTCCTTCGATACGAAGTGCCCGGGTATGGAGAACCGTATGGAGAACTAGTACTACAACTACCACTACTGCTACTGCTACCACTAGTACAACTACTGCTGCTACTGCAACTACTACCATTCAAGTTACTGCTTCTGTAACGAGTACTACCAAGACTGAGGATATTGAAATGAACATAACAGGAAATGTTGAGGGGAAAGTTGAACTAAATCAAAACGTACTATGTTCATACAGACTGTCAAAAGGGCGCTTCAGCAATATTTTTGGAATGTCTTACTGAATCAAGATGAAATGTTTTCATTTGTTCTCATTTCATTTCAATGAGAATTATCTTCCAAGTGTAAAACTACCACAAATTACTATAAATAAATAAATGAAACTCAAAACGAACAGAAATTGCAATAAATTGCCGAGTAAAGCTCAAAACGAGCAAAAACTAACATTGGTGTGGCTGATGACCCCCATGCCTTCTGAAGACCAGAGCATAATTTGCGCTTTACTGAAAATAAAGCACGTTTTAAATGTTTTCACTTTTTTTTTACCTTCGTAAATAAAAAAATTATCAAAACTTTCAGGAATAAGTATCAGTATATGTCAATTAAACTGTCAATTTACGTCCATTTTTTTTCTTTCAGTACCGCGCAAATTATGTTCTGGTCTTGAGACATCATGGGGGCTATCAGCCGTACTAATGTTAATTTTTGTTCGTTTTGAGTTTCATTTATTTACTGATAGTGATTTGTGGTAGTTTTACGCTTGAAAGATTATTTGACTTTATTTTTGCTCGTTTTTGGCTTAATGGAGCTCTTTACTTTTCTTCGAAAAACTTTTTTTGGGGAAATAGTTTTTTAATTTAACAACTAATAGGAGACATATGCGACCCCATTTTTCTGTCAACAAAAGTAGAAATTGATAAATGACTTGTAATAGTTGCTACCAGCACTTTTGAATCTGTAGAATATTAGTCCGATTTATGATCACTAAATTTTTCTATTCTTTTTTCTAGGAAAATATTTTGATGAAGATGTTTGGGAACCTTCTCAAATTTTGATTACTTTTAGATTTTAGCCGAACTTCAATTTAAATGGCGCCCTCTAGACAAGCTCTCTAGACAAGCTAGAGAGCTTGTCTGATTTCATTCGAAATTTGATATATGGCGATCTGAAACAAAAGCTTGGCATAACAGCAAAACAATAAGATTGGCAGATATTCTTCTTAAAAAAAAAAAAAAAACAAAAAAAGTCCCCTTAAGCTTATAAACTATAAGCTCTGGTTCGGGGACAAGTTAAAACTACCTTTCTTTGGCTCCAGACAAGAATTTTACTCAGCTTTCCAAAGTTTCTAAAATGTAAATTAATATCCACCAATCACACCAGCCTCTTTAAATTTTCTGTATTATTGAATAATTTTGTAAAAGGGAGAACCAAAAAAAAAAAAAAAAACATTTTGCCCACAACGTTAATTAATTAGGCAGCGGTAGCGCGCTGCCTATGAATTTAATTATATGACAGATTAAATTGATGTTGCCATTGATAGATTAAAAAATTTTTAATTTAGCATTTAGTTTATCTATTTTCTATGTGACTTTACCTCTTTCATGTGAATAGTCGAACTTTTCTCTCATCGGCGATCAGGCAGGCACAAAGGAATTTATTTCGAATAAGGAGGCGCAGGCGCAAATAATCAAAAATGCACTCTTTGTACGCTACTACTACTACTACTACTACTAGTACTACAACTACCACTACTGCTACTGCTACCACTAGTACAACAACTGCTGCTACTGCAACTACTACCATTCAAGTTACTGCTTCTGTAACGAGTACTACCAAGACTGAGGATATTGAAATGAACATAACAGGAAATGTTGAGGGGAAAGTTGAACTAAATCAAAACGTACTATGTTCATACAGACTGTCAAAAGGGCGCTTCAGTAATATTTTTGGAATGTCTTACTGAATCAAGATGAAATGTTTTCATTTGTTCTCATTTCATTTCAATGAGAATTATCTTCCAAGTGTAAAACTACCACAAATTACTATAAATAAATAAATGAAACTCAAAACGAACAGAAATTGCAATAAATTGCCGAGTAAAGCTCAAAACGAGCAAAAACTAACATTGGTGCGGCTGATGAATCCCATGCCTTCTGAAGACCAGAGCATAATTTGCGCTTTACTGAAAATAAAGCACGTTTTAAATGTGTTCACTTTTTTTACCTTCGTAAATCAAAAAATTATCAAAACTTTCAGGAATAAGTATCAGTATATGTCAATTAAACTGTCAATTTACGTCCATTTTTTTTTCTTTCAGTACAGAGCAAATTATGTTCTGGTCTTGAGACATCATGGGGGCTATCAGCAGTACTAATGTTAATTTTTATTCGTTTTGAGTTTTATTAATTTATTGATAATGATTTGTGGTAGTTTCACGCTTGGAATATTATTTGACTTTGTTTCTGCTCATTTGTAGCTTAATGGAGCTCGTTACTTGTCTTTTAAAAACTTGATTTTGTGGAAATCGTTTTTTAATTTAACAACTGATAGGAGACATATGCGACCCCATTTTTCTGTCAACAAAAGTAGAAATGGATAAATGACTTGTAACAGTTGCTACCAGCACTTTTAAATCTGTAGAATATTAGTCCGATTTAGGATCACTAAATTTTTCTACTCTTTTTTCTAGGAAAATATTTTGATGAAGATGTTTGGGAACCTTCTCAAATTTTGATTACTTTTAGATTTTAGCCGAACTTCAATTTAAATGGCACCCTCTAGACAAGCTCTCTAGACAAGCTTGAGAGCTTGTCTGATTTCATTCGAAATTTTATATATGGCGATCTGAAACAAAAGCTTGGCAGAAAAGCTTCAGATAGTCTTCTTAAAAAAAAAAAAAAAACTACAAAATTCCGCTTCAGCTTATACACTATAAGCTCTGGTTCGGGGACAAGTTAAAACTACCTTTCTTTGGCTCCAGACAAGAATTTTACTCAGCTTTCCAAAGTTTCTAAAATGTAAATTAATATCCACCAATCAGACCAGCCTCTTGAAATTTTCTGTCTCAATGAAGAATTTTGTAAAAGGGAAAAAACTGGCATGAAATACCCCTATTTCATTAGCTCTTCTAAGAGCATCGCTTAGCGTTAAGAAAAAAATTGCATTTTTTAGTTAAAAACTAAGATTTTTTTTTATTTTACGGGAAATACCTTTAAGCTAATCAATAAAACAACACTTCTAAATAAATAGAAGTGTTTCGGATTGAATTCAATGCTAGCAAAAAAAAAAAAAATGTTACGCGGGACCACTGTAGATGGATATATATTATTGATTTATCTTTTACAAAGTGCTTATCGTTGTAGGGCAAATAACGACTTCGACTTTATGAGCTTGAGGGGGATATCTCCACTTTTGTAATTTCTGGTGGTAATATTCATTATTTAGTTTTCTTCAGAATTTTTTTATTTTATGTAAAATAGAATAAAATATGATTTATTGGCTAAAATAGCACAAAAGCTAGCATAAGCACGTCATAATTACCATAACAAAACAAATGTTATAGGATAAACATAAAACAAAAAATTGAATCAATAATAAAACAGATATCAGGGGATAAACATAAAACAAAAGTTATATCAATTATTAAAATGGGAAACAAAATAGGGGACAAAAGAGTTTTTGTACCTCGTGGTCAACATTTGGGAATACAGGTCCAATTGGGTATTTGGAGCTCTACGACCATTGAGTCTTGTATTAGGAAGGGTTGGGGGATTTTCTTTAAAGGGAGGGAGAAAACATCAATGATAGTCAGAACTAAGGCACTTGTGACCAAAGTTCATGGTAAAGATGTGACGTCGTGATTCCATTGTAATAAGTTCAAGTCTAGCCAAACCTTCATCGTATGTAGTATAGGCCGTCCCCAGAATAATTTTTATTGCTCTTTTTTGAATATTTTCAATTTTAGAACATTGGTCTTTGGTCAACCCAAGGTGCCAGACAGGACAATCACATTCCAGACAGGGTTTTATATAAGAACTATAAATTGTTTTAAGGTTTTGGATTGATATGGATAACCGCTTCAGAAGAGAGAAAAATTTAAGGAGAAAACACCCTGACTTAAATAAGTGGGAAATGTGGGAGTTCCATTTAAGTTCGTTGTCCAACTGCAGACCAAGCAGTTTAACAGTATTTGAATTTGGTATGCAAAGGTAATTATTGATAGGGGGTATATTTAAAAAAAAAAGAAAATAACACAATACTGCTTTTGGGTATGCTTAAGTTGAGTTTAACATTGTCAGGATCATTCTTTAAATTGTTAATTAGTGAATCGAGTGTAACATTCAAAGTATTAGATGTTTGACAAAGGTTCAGTAATGTCAAATCATCCACAAATTTAAAAGAGTTGCCAAAATTTAGTAAAACATTATTAAAAACAATTAAAAATGCTAAAGGACCTAACTTAGTCCCTTGAGGTGCTCCACAGGAAATCGAGGAAAAACCTGATGAATCCACATTAGAGAGGACTAAACATTGCTCGCGGCCAGACAAAAAGCTAGCTAACATACGTAAAACAAAATCTCTTGCACCTAATGCCCTTGCATTATCTTTAACTTTCTGATGATCCAAATTGTCGAAGGCTTTGCTAATATCAGTAAAAACAGCCTCAACGTAGGAACCATTCAACTCAAGATGTTTGAAAATAGTATCAAGTATATAAATTAAGCAATGCGTGGTGCTATGATTCGGCCTAAAGCCAAACTGATTTTTGTTGATTTTATCATGAATATCGCCAAAAAGGAAATGGTAAATAAAACTTTCAAAGATCTTAGAGAAAATGGGGATTTTTGATATTGGTCTTAAGTCAGAGAGAACTTTTGGGGTCTTAGTTTTTGGTATAGGAGATATAATAGCTCGTTTAAAACACACTGGAAAATAGCATCTACAAAACATTGGTTAAAAATAGCAGTGAGAGGTACAATTAAATACTGGGCACATTCCACAATCAGTTTTTTAGGGATATCACCTGGGTTTACTGACTTATTTGTGTCCGGATATTCGAGTTCAAGTTGGGTATGATGTATTTCAATCAGGGATTTCACTCACCATACTGTTGGCCGGTATATGTTGGAATGTCGGGTGAATTTTACAAATTGAAGAAAAATTACCATTTATTACATCCGCACCCACTGGGTCAGCATTACTGTCCAGTAAGAAAAATTTTTGAAGAGATATTTCCCATGAGATCTTGGACACTTTTGTAGAATTTCTTGGGGTCCGATTACAATAACTTATTGAACACGTGTGCACCATGCTCCTTTCTTGCTTTACGAATTTCGCAAACAACGATATTTCTAAGCTTTCGAGATTCTTGGGAAAATCCTTCCTTAAAGAGTTTATCTCGTTCATTTAAATCATTCAAAGAGTTCATTCAAAGAGTCTCTCGTAAATACTCTTTTAAGTTGTTCAATGACATAGCATTTCTAACCTGAAATAGAATGCAATAATAGCCAAAAAAGACAGCAATGGTATTCTTGAAGACCTTCAATCTCATAAAGCACAGTGCAGAAGAAGGATGTGTGAACTCTGTAAAAAAAATAAATAAAAAAAAATAAAAAAAAATAACAACAACAAAGACATATTACGAGCTTTTCATCAAAAAACTATAATCCTTAGAATGGTTGTATTGGGTTCATCAACTTCATAAACAAAGACAGTTAAACATGATAGTCCATTGTTCCATGGTTTTTGTCGTGCCGCCTAGTAAACTGAGACCGTATGGAGTACCGAGAAGGTAAGGCCAGGGATTTTCTGTTGCCGAGAGTTCTCTTTGAATGAAAACCGTAATTTTTATTCTCCGATCCAACCCACCCCCCCCCCTTCTTCTTTCTCTCTCCCTCGGTCTCTGTCTATTTTTCTCGTTTTCTGTGGCATGTTTTGTCTTTTTAATTTGTCTTTCGGAAAAAGATTCAAGCCTAAATTAAAGAATGATATTTGAAACTGAGAAATATGCAAAAATAAAATAAATTGCTGGTTGATGAGCTAAGTTTTCAAGGGACTGTAGAATTGTCCTTGAAAATGCAAATAAAGACAAAGACAGTACGTGTTACGGCTACGATTGATATTACCATTGATTAATTAAAAAAACTTTTTCCACAAAATAGGTTTTTCAAAGAAAAGTAAAGAATTCCATTAAACAAAAAATGAGCAAAGTAAAATCAAATAATCTACCAGGCGTGAAACTACCACAAATCAGCATCGATAAATAAATGAAACCCAAAACGAACAGAAATTACAATAAATAACCGAGTCAAACTCACAACGAGCAGAAATTGACATAAGTTGGGCGCAAAACCCCTATGCCTCCTAACGGCCAGAACAAAAGTTGCACTTTACTGAAAAAATATAAATGTTTTTACTTTTATAACTTTAATAAATCAAATAATATCAACATTTTGATTACTAAATATCAATATATGTATATTAAACTGATAATGCACATTCAATTGTATTTTTCAGTAAAGTGCAAATTTTGTTCTGGGCTAGGGAAGGCATAAGGGTTTTGCACCCAACTTATGTTAATTTCTGCTCGTTTTGAGTTTGACTGAGTTATTTATTGTAGTTTCTGTTCGTTTTGGGTTTCATTTATTTATCGATGCTGATTTGTGGTAGTTTCACGCTTGGTAGATTATTTGATTTTATTTTTGCTCATTTTTTGTTAAATGGAGTTCTTTACTTTCTTTGAAAAACTTATTTTGTGGGTTAATTACCCTCCAATAACTTTCGACTATTACAAAGGGCACTAGCCCTCTCAGTTTCTAATTGAACGAGCCCCTTTTGAAGTTTTACGACAACTCTATCTATAAAAACCTTATATGCCCCCAGGGATTAACTTACAACCTTTTTTCTTGGGTATGTGAGGGGTTTATCATCCTTAAACAAATAAGTCCCAGAATTTTCAACAGTGTTCAAACAAATGGCTATCTCTAAACTTTTATTGATGTTTTTGGGGAAATGGTGGGCGTAAGAGGGGGGGTTAATTGCTTTCCACTCACTTTCGACTATTAAAAAGGGCAATTTCAATTTCCAATCAAATGAGCCCTTTTTGAAATTTCTATAACAACTTTCTATGTAAACTTTATATTCCCCCAGGGCAAAACTTACAACCCTTGCACTGAGGGCTCTGAGGGGGTTATCTTCTTAAAAGACCTAATTTCAAGAACTTTCAACTACGTTGAACCAAATGGATATCTCAAAATTTTGATTGGATGTGTTTGGGAAAATGGTGGTTTGTGAGAGGGGCGTTAGTCGTTCTCCAATCACTTTCAACTATTAAAAAAGGCGCTAGCCCTTTCAATTTCCAATTGAATGAGCCCTTTTGAGGTTTCTACGCTTTCAATAAAAACCTTATATGCCTCCAGGGCATAACTTACAACCCTTGCCCAGAAGACTGTGGGGGGAGTGTCCTGCTCAAAGGTATAATTTCCTGAACTTATAACTGCGTGGAGTGAAATGGCTATCTCAAAACCTTAATTGGATGTGTTTGGGGAAATAGTGGGCGTGGAAGGGGTTTTAGTTGCTTTACAATCACTTTCGACTATTAAAAAGGGCACTAGCCATTTCAATTTCCAATCGAATGAGGCCTTTTTGAAGTTCCTACGACAACGCGTAATATAAAAACCTTATATGCCCCGTGGCATAATTTACAACTCTTGCCCTGAGGGCTGTGGGGAGGGGGGGATTGTCATCCTCAAAGACCTAATTTCCAGAACTTAAAACTACGTTGAATAAAATGGCTATCTCAAAGTTTTGATAAAATGTGTTTGGGGACAAGGTGGACGTTAGAGGCGGGTTAGTTGCTCTCTAGTCACTGTCGACTATTAAAAAGGGTACCAGCACTTTGAATTTCCAATCGAATGAGCCTTTTTTGAAGTTTCTACGACAACGCCAGTAGAAAGGCCTCATGAGGTCCGAATGCTCACCCCTGCTGCCATCTACAACTTTTTTACATAATTTATGCATGTTTTTATGTCTGTTCGTTGTCAGTGAGAATGAAAAAACAGGATTTTTCTCACTTTTATGGATGTTCTTTTGGACAGTTATGTGTGTTGGGCAATTTATTTGATGTTTTTCATGGATGTCAACATCAATTTATGTCTGTTTTGTGGTTTTTGTCAGTGAAAATGAAAAAATAGGAATTTTCTCACTTTGATGGATGTTTTCTGTATTATTGAGTCTAATTGGGAACAGGGTCAATGACACTTCGTTCAAGATCAATTGATTTGTTGTTTGGCGAATGTTAAGAGTTTCCAGGAATAGGAAACAGTTAGATCACGTGTTTCCTTCTCAGCCAATCAGCGAGTCGGTTACATCCCCCTTCTCAGCCAATCAGCGAGTCGGTTACATCTCCTTCTAAGTCAATCAGGGGCCGGAAATATTAGAAAAAGAGGATTGCAGGTTAGGTTAGTTTAGGTTTTTAGTTTAGTTTTAGTCTAGTTTAGTTTAGATTTTTAGTTTATTTTAAGTTTAATTATTACCTTTATTTTAGTTTAGTTTTAGTTAGTTTAGTTTTAGATTAGAGTTTTAGTTTAGCTAGAGTGTTACTTAAGAGTTTTAGTTAGAGTTTTAATTTAGTAGCTTAGTTCAGTTTTAGTTTAATTTTAGTTTAGTTTTAGATTAGTGTTTATTTTTAGTTTAGAGTTTTAGTTAAATAGTTTAGTTTTAGATTAGTGTTTAGTTTTAGTTAGAGTTATAGTTTAGTAGTTTAGAGTTTAGAATTTATTTTTAGTTTAGAGTTTTAGTTAGTTTAGTAGTTTAGAGTTTAGAATTTAGTTTTAGTTAATTTGATAGTTTAGATTTTTAGTGAGTTTAGTAGTTTAGATTTTGTTATAGTTTAGTTTAGTAGTTTAAAGTTTAGAGTTTAGTTTTAGTTAGTTAGACAGTTTAAATTTTTAGTTAGTTTAGTAGTTTACTTTCGTTTTAGTTTAGTTTAGATTTTCAGTTTAGTTTTAGTTTAGTTTAGTGTTATAGTTGATATTTTGTTTAGTTATAGTTCAGTTTTAGTTTAGCGTTTTTAGCTAGAGTTTAGTTTTAGTTTAGTAGTTAAGTTTAGTTTTAGTTTAACGTTTAGTTTTATTTTAGAGTTTTAGTTAGATTTTCAGTTTAATGTTTAGTTTTATTTTAGAGTTTTAGTTTAGAATTTTTAGTTTAGTTTTAGTTTATATTTTTAGTTTAGTTTAAGTTTATTTATTACCATTATTTTTAGTTTAGTTTTAGTTAGTTTAGTTTTAGATTAGAGTTTTAGTTTCGCTAGAGTTTTACTTAAGAGTTTTCTTTTAGAGTTTTAGTAGCTTAGTTCAGTTTTAGTTTAATTTTAGTTTAGTTTTAGATTAGTGTTTAGTTTTAGTTTAGAGTTTTAGTTAGTTTAGTTTAGTTTTAGATTAGTGTTTAGTTTTAGTTAGAGTTATAGTTTAGATTTTTAGTTAGTTTAGTAGTTTAGAGTTTAGAATTTAGTTTTAGTTAATTTGATAGTTTAGATTTTTAGTGAGTTTAGTAGTTTAGATTTTATTATAGTTTAGTTTAGTAGTTTAAAGTTTAGAGTTTAGTTTTAGTTAGTTAGACAGTTTAAATTTTTAGTTAGTTTAGTAGTTTACTTTCGTTTTAGTTTAGTTTAGATTTTCAGTTTAGTTTTAGTTTAGTTTAGTGTTATAGTTGATATTTTGTTTAGTTATAGTTCAGTTTTAGTTTAGCGTTTTTAGCTAGAGTTTAGTTTTAGTTTAGTAGTTAAGTTTAGTTTTAGTTTAACGTTTAGTTTTATTTTAGAGCTTTAGTTAGATTTTCAGTTTAATGTTTAGTTTTATTTTAGAGTTTTAGTTTAGAATTTTTAGTTTAGTTTTAGTTTATATTTTTAGTTTAGTTTAAGTTTATTTATTACCATTATTTTTAGTTTAGTTTTAGTTAGTTTAGTTTTAGATTAGAGTTTTAGTTTCGCTAGAGTTTTACTTAAGAGTTTTCTTTTAGAGTTTTATTAGCTTAGTTCAGTTTTAGTTTAATTTTAGTTTTGTTTTAGATTAGTGTTTAGTTTTAGTTTATAGTTTTAGTTAGTTTAGTTTAGTTTTAGATTAGTGTTTAGTTTTAGTTAGAGTTATAGTTTAGTAGTTTAGAGTTTAGAATTTATTTTTAGTTTAGAGTTTTAGTTAGTTTAGTAGTTAAGAGTTTTAGTTAGAGTTATAGTTTAGATTTTTAGTTAGTTTAGTAGTTTAGAATTTAGAATTTAGTTTTAGTTAATTTGATAGTTTAGATTTTTAGTTAGTTTAGTAGTTTAGATTTTATTATAGTTTAGTTTAGTAGTTTAAAGTTTAGAGTTTAGTTTTAGTTAGTTAGACAGTTTAAATTTTTAGTTAGTTTAGTAGTTTACTTTAGTTTTAATTTAGTTTAGATTTTAAGTTTAGTTTTAGTTTTAGTTTAACGTTTTTAGCTAGAGTTTAGTTTTAGTTTAGATTTTTAGTTTAGTTTTAGTTTAATGTTTAGTTTTATTTTAGAGTTTTAGTTTATTTTAAGTTTATTTATTACCTTTATTTTTAGTTTAGTTTTAGTTAGTTTAGTTTTAGATTAGAGTTTTAGTTTAGCTAGAGTCTTACTAAAGAGTTTTAGTTAGAGGTTTAACTTAGCAGTTTAGTTTAGTTTTAGTTTAGTTTAGTTTAGATTTTTAGTTTAGTTTTAGTTTAATGTTTAGTTTTATTTCAGAGTTTTAGTTAGATTTTCAGTTTAATTTAGTTTTGTTTTAGGTTAGTTTTCAGTTTTAGTTTAGAATTTTAGTTAGTTTAGTAGTTTAGATTTTTAGTTTAGTTTTAGTTTAATTTTCAGTTTTAGTTATCTTTTAGAGTTTTAGTTAGATTTTCAGTTTATTTTAGTTTTAGATTAGTGTTTAGTTTTTAGTTTAGAATTTTTAGTTAGTTTAGTAGTTTAGATCTTAGTTAGTTTAGTAGTTTAGATTTTTAGTTTAGTGTTAGTTAGTTTAGTTTTAGATTAGAGTTTTAGTTTAGCTACAGTTTTGCTAAGGAGTTTTAGTTAGAGTTTTAATTTAGCAGTTTAGTTTAGTTTTAGTTTAGTTTAGTTTAGTTTAGTTTTTTAGTTTAGTTTTAGTTTAATGTTTAGTTTTATTTTAGAGTTTTAGTTAGATTTTCAGTTTAATTTAGTTTATTTTTAGATTAGTGTTTAGTTTTAGTTTAATGTTTAGCTTTATTTTAGAGTTTTAGTTAGATTTTCAGTTTAATTTAGTTTAGTTTTAGATTAGTCTTTAGTTTTAGTTTAGAATTTTTAGTTAGTTTAGTAGTTTAAATTTTAGTTAGCTTAGTAGTTTAGTTTTTTAGTTTAGTTTTAGTTTAGAGTTTTAGTTAATTTTGTAGTTTAGATTTTTAGTTTATTTTAAGTTTATTTATTACCTTTATTTTTAGTTTAGTTTTAGTTTAGAGTTTTAACTTAGTTAGAGTTTTATTTAAGAGTTTTAATTAGAGTTTTAATTTAGAAGTTTAGTTTAGTTTTACTTTAGTATAGTTTAGTTTCGATTTTTAGTTTATTATTTTATTAGTTATTTAGTTTAGATTTTTAGTTTATTTTAAGTTTATTTATTACCTTTATTTTTAGTTTAGTTTTAGTTAGTTTAGTTTTAGATTAGAAATTTAGTTTAGTTTTAGTTCATTGTAATTGTTTTTTAGTTTTAGTTTAGTGTTATAATTTATATTTTGTTTAGTTTAATTCAGTTTAGCTAGAGTTTAGTTTTAGTTTAGTTTAGTAGTTAAGTTTAGTTTTAGTTTAACGTTTAGTTTTATTTTAGAGTTTTAGTTGGATTTTCAGTTTAATTTAGTTTAGTTTTAGATTAGTGTTTAGTTTTAGTTTAGAATTCTTAGTTAGTTTAGTAGTTTAGATTTTAGTTAGTGTAGTAGTTTAGTTTTTGTTAGTTTAGTAGTTTAGTTTTTTAGTTTAGTTTTAGTTTAGGGTTTTAGTTTAGCTAGAGTTTTAGTTAAGAGTTTTAGTTAGAGTTTTAATTTAGTAGCTTAGTTTGGTTTTAGTATAGTATAGTTTTATATTAATGTTTAGTTTTAGTTTAGAGTTTTAGTTAGTTTAGTAGTTAAGAGTTTTAGTTAGAGTTATAGTTTAGGTTTTTAGTTAGTTTAGTAGTTTAGATTTTTAGTTAGTTTAGTAGTTTAGATTTTTAGTTAGTTTAGATTTTTAGTTAGTTTAGTGTTTAGTTTAGTTTAGTAGTTTAGAGTTTAGTTTTAGTTAGTTATACAGTTTAAATTTTTAGTTAGTTTAGTAGTTTAGTTTAGTTTTAGTTTAGTTTAGTTTAGATTTTTAGTTTAGTTTTAGTTTAGTTTTAGTTTAGTGTTATAATTTATATTTTGTTTAGTTTTAGTTCAGTTTTAGTTTAGCGTTTTTAGCTAGAGTTTAGTTTTAGTTTAGTAGTTAAGTATAGTTTTAGTTTAACGTTTAGTTTTATTTTAGAGTTTAATTTAGTTTAGTTTTAGATTAGTGTTTAGTTTTAGTGTAGAGTTTTTGGTAGTTTAAATTTTTAGTTAGTTTAGTAGTTTAGATTTTAGTTAGTTTAGTAGTTTAGTTTTAGTTTAGAGTTTTAGTTAGTTTAGTAGTTAAGAGTTTTAGTTAGAGTTATATTTTAGATTTTTAGTTAGTTTTGGTTTAGTTTAGTTTAGATTTTTAGTTTATTATTTTATTAGTAATTTAGTTTAGATTTTTAGTTTATTTTAAGTTTATTTATTACCTTTATTTTTAGTTCAGTTTTAGTTAGTTTAGTTTTAGATTAGAGTTTTAGTTTAGCTAGAGTTTTACTAAAGAGTTTTTGTTAGAGTTTTAATTTAGCAGTTAGTTTAGTTTTAGTTTAGTTTAGTTTAAATTTTTAGTTTAGTTTTAGTTTAATGCTTAGTTTTATTTTAGAGTTTTAGTTGGATTTTCACTTTAATTTAGTTTAGTTTTAGATTAGTGTTTAGTTTTAGTTTAGAATTTTAGTTAGTTTAGTAGTTTAGATTTTTGTTAGTTTAGTAGTTTAGTTTTTTAGTTTAGTTTTAGTTTAATGTTTAGTTTTATTTAGAGTCTTAGTTATATTTTCAGTTTAATTTAGTTTAGTTTTAGATTAGTGTTTAGTTTTAGTTTAGAATTTTAGTTAGTTTAGTAGTTTAGATTTTAGTTAGTTTAGTAGTTTAGTTTTTTAGTTTAGTTTTAGTTTAGAGTTTTAATTTAGCTAGAGTTTTATTTAAGAGTTTTAATTAGAGTTTTAATTTAGAAGTTTAGTTTAGTTTTAGTTTAGTTTAGTTTAGTTTAGATTTTTAGTTTATTATTTTACTTGTTATTTAGTTTAGATTTTTAGCTTATTTTAAGTTTCTTTATTCCCTTTATTTTTAGTTTAGTTTTAGTTAGTTTTAGATTAGAGTTTTAGTTTAGCTAGAGTTTTACCTATGAGTTTTAGTTTGAGTTATAGTTTACTTTTAGTTTTTTTTTTAGTTAAGAGTTTTCGTTTTACTTTAGAATTTTAGCTAGAGTTTAGTTTGGAGTTTTAGTTTAGTTTTATTTCAATTTTCTAGTTTAGATTTTAGTATAGTTTAGTTTAGTTTTAGTCAGTTTATTTTTAGTTATGGTTTTGAAGTGCCTAAAAGGGAAAATAAAGGCCGTTGTTCGTGTAGTTTCTTCAGTCTCATAATGGCAACTAATAGCTTTTTCTACTGTTCACTGGAAGATATACTGTAATTTCTTTGTTGAAAATGTCGGTGACTACACGTAGATCCTCGGGTGTGCTCTGATTAAGATCCAGCAAAATGTAGTCGTAGGGTTTATTAGTCGCCTGAGTTTGCGCTGACAACCGAAATTTCGGAGTGCCGGGTTATACCTGCTTATTGAGAGTTTTGAGTGAGCTAGAATCCCTAACGACTTGATAGATAATATAGATAGTACAATTCAAAGCAAGGGTTCGCATACATTTGCTCTGATGAAACAGATTGTGTAGAACTAGGGTTATGGAAATGTGTTCATGATGAGAGCGAACAGTGAACTGCTGTAGCATTTCCTGTGAGAACTGTTCAATGGATTCAGCCAAATCATCAATAATCAGCCACGAGTTCGATTCAATACTATTGAAAACATCAAACCCTCGTATGAATTGTATTGGTTTGGTTGTTGCACTAGCTTTTATATCATCGTAGGACTCCTGCCATATACTATGGCACTAGTAGATTTTTTCCGGTTTTTCCAAAAGCATTTTATAGCAATTTTTAATTATTTTAGCTAAAAGTGTTGTTGTGCCCGATATTGAGGGACCACACAGAAACGATCTGAAGGGTGTTTTAAATTGATACATGTTGCTGCTGCTGCTGTTGACAACAGTCGAACTACAACTAAATGTAAATCATACGTGCCCAATGAATAAGTAGTAGCAATAATTTTCCTTTAGATCTATCTACGTTAACAAGAACTAAAACAAAAAAATAATATTTCATGGTCATTTATTTCGGTAACATGAAAACTCTATTTGTTCAACATGAACAACAACGATAAAAATAACACTTGTTCAACAATAACCTGACAATATTTCATGTTCATTTATTTCGGCAACATGAAAACTATATTTGTTCAACATGAACAACAACAAAAGAATAACACATTATGTTCAACATAAATAAAAACACTTTTTGTCAATCAACAATAACACTATCTGTACAACACTTATTGTCTTTAAACACTTTTCTGTCCATCAACAACAACACTTTATGTACATTAGCACACACAGTAGCACACTTTTCTGTACAACACTTGAAAACAACACTTGAAAAAAAAAACACACTTGAAAATTGAACTAGCACAGTTGAACATTGTGAATTTAAAAGTGGGTCCCCCCACTAGTGCTTACGAGTTGCAAGCACTTGTGCTCTCGGCACTAGGCTACTTTCTACACAGTCTCTGTACACGCTCATGTTGAAATTGCTCTTTACAAAATGTGTAGGCACCCCTTTACACGCCTTCTTTTCATCCCCACTATGAGTTTTAACGCAATGAAAATCACGTAGCAATATCAAATTTGCTAATCGAACTCAATGACGTTATTCATTATTCAAGAAGCCCAAACTTTACAATACTTGAATATGCAGAGGCTCCATCCTTCAAGATTTTTTTCAAGGCTAAATTGGGTTTAGTTATAAAAAAATAAAATAAATGAAGATGCACTGCTCTGTGACAAAACGGACGGTAAGACTCATAAATATAAAAGATTCTTCATTAGCATTTAGTGGGTCTCTCATTCCACTCTTCAGCACAACCAAACGCCTCCTCAATCCATAGTCAATTTACCCTTGCATTAGAGGTCCCTACTTCCTCTCCAAATATACAGCCACCTCACATATCTAACGAAAAAAATTAAACTAATATTCAAAGAAAAAATTAAAATATAAACCAGAATATTTCTTTAAATTACGTTGGACAGATGCAAGGAAGCTTCTACATCTCTGCTGTTGCTGTTGTGGAGACATGTTCCACACTTTAAAACATGCTAAAGCTGGGGAAAAATTAGAACGCACAATTGGATTTCGTCTCATATGTAGATTATAAGCAGACACCTTATTTCGATCATATGGCTCAGATATTGACCGAAACAGACTGCGGAACGGATATAGAAGTAACCTGGAGAAGAGATTAAAGGCATAAATTGAGCATGACAGACGACAAAGCCAAAACAGGAAGAGATGTCTTCTACATTGCCATTTCTGTTTTCAGCACAGACATCTGGATTGAGCCAATTGTATATTCTAATTTACTATAACACTATACTGCAGGCGAGGTTTCAGAACTCCTTTGTAACGTCGACGAAGGGTTTTTTGAGCAAATACGTGTGTCTGTTATCTGTCAATTTATTTGAAGTGCCTCTCTAAGAAAGTTTGAAAACATGGGCCTAAAACACTTTTTTACTAAAATAGTTACTCCGCTCCCGGTAAGAGAATCCATTGGTCATCAGCCTAATCGATAATATGCAACTATATGACACTCTATAGCCGTTAGTTTTACTGGATATTGGTCTACAATAAAGGCTCTTTTTTTAGACTGCTGTTATGTCCAGAGAATTGTATACTTCACGCACTGTATAAAGATAGTTAATATTATTTATACTAATATTATCTATTATTTATGTATTGTGACTTCACGCAAGTATTTGTAATATAATTCGTTTTCAGTTAAGCGCCAATGACGCAGTTGGCTTTTGGTTTTTATTTACGGTTAAGAAAGGAGGCAGTATCCAAACTTGTGTTTGTATTGTAAATATTCGTCTTGAACAACTTTAAAACGAGCTAATAAATTAATTGAATATTCGATGTATAATGATATTAATTGCTGAAAGCTCATCTGTTCAAAATGTTACTATAATTTTAATATTTATTTTCAATATTAAGTACAAAAAAATATTTGTTTTAAAATTGGTTTTCAGTAAAGCGCCAATGATACAGTAGGTTTTAGACTTTTACAGTGAGAGAAGGAGGTCATACCCAAACTCTTGTTTGTAGTGATTTTTGTTCGTTTCAAGCTTGATTTGCATATTTAATTTAAGTTTCACTCGTTTTAAGATTTTTTTATTAATTTACATTAATATCTATTGTATGTTTGTTTGCATTTATTGTTTGTTTAATTTCTATTCATTTTAATTTTCATTTATACTTCAATAGGAAAATATTTTTTTTCGTTTTAAGCTTGATTTGCATATTCAATCTAAGCATTACTCGCTTTAAGATCAGTTTATTCATTTATATTATTAATTGTTGTATGGTTTTGCCATGATTGTTTATTTAATTTCTGTTCGTTTTAGGTTTGAATTTTAAAAGGTATTTGTATCTTCTGAGCTTAAGTTTAAAATGGCCTTTACTTTTCTTTGAAAAACTTATTTTTCGGAAAGTTTTTTAGTCAATTTTGTTCGTTTTTTAACAAAACTATTTTTAACAAAATGGCTATCTTAAAATTTTTATTGGATGGGTTTGGGGGAAAAGGACGGGGCGGGGGGGGCCTAATTAACCCTCGGTCTCTTTCGACTCTTTAGAAGAGAACTAGAACTTTCTATTTTCAATCAAATGAGCCATCTCTGAAGTTTATACGAGTATCCCTTCTATAAGGACTATATATCCCCAGAGTATAACTTACAACGCCTGTCCCTGCGCCCTGGGGGGTTGTGTCGGCCCCGGAGTTTTAATATCTGATGGTTGAACTATTTTTAAAAAAATGACCGCCTCAGATTTTTATCAGATGGGTTTATCAATTCGATAAACTCAAAGGCGTGGAAGGTGGGATGGGCTAGTTGCCCTCCGATCTTTTTTCACTCTGAGAAAATGGACTATAGCTTTTAATTTCCATTCAAATGAACTCTCTCTGAAGTTTATACGAGCATCCCTTTCATAAGAACCACAGACGGCCACAGGAAATAGCTAACAATACCTGCCCCTCGGGTCCTGGGAGGATGTATCGACACCAGAGTTTTTGTTATCTGACCGATGAACTATTTTGAAAAAAATGGCTCTCTCACAGTTCTTATCGGATGGGTTTGAGCACAATAGGGCGTGAAGCGGGGGGCTAGTTGCCCTCCGATCTCTTTTGACTCTTAAAAAGTGAACGAGAACTTTCAGCTTCCAATAATATGAACACTCTCCGAAGTTTATACGAGCATACCTTCCATAAGAACCATATATGCCCCCAGAGCAATACTTACAACGCCTCTACCGGGCTCGGGGGGGGGGGGGGGTAGGGTTGTGTCGACACAGGAGTTTTTCTTATCTGATTTCACATCGAATGAGCCCCCTTCGACGACCCTTCTATATGAAGTGCCTCTGGGAAAAAAAATAAATGGAGTCTGGGTGGAGGCAAGCTGCCCTCCAATCACTTTTGACTCTTAAAAAGTAAATTATAACTTTCAATTTCCAACAAAATGAACCCTCTATGAAGTTTATAACTTACATCCATTCCATAAGAACCATATATGCCCCAAGGGCATAACCTACAACGCCTATCCCCGGACCCGGGGGGGTTGTGACGACACCTGAGTTTTTGTTATCTGACTTTTGTGCAATTTTTAACTTAATGGCTAACAAAGAGCGTGGGGGGGATGGTTACCTTCCGATATCTTTTGACATTAAAAAGCGAACTAGAACTTTCAATTTCCAATCAAATGAGCCCTCTGAAGTTTATAAGAGTATTTCCTCCTTAAGAACCATATATGCCCCCAAGGTATAACTAATAACCCTTGCCCTGAAGACTGTAGGGGAAGTGTCCTAATCAAAGATATATTTCCAGAACTTTCAGCTACATTGAACAAAATGGTTATCTCAAAATTTTGATTGGAGTGTTTGGGGCAATGGTGGGCGTGGAAGGTGTGTTAGTTGCCTTCCAATCACTTTTAACTTTTAAAAAAGGCACTAGTCATTTAAACTTCCAATCGAATGAGCCCTTTTTGAAGTTTTTACGACAACGCTTTCAAAAAAAAAAAAAACTTATATGCCCCGAGGGCATGGCTTACACCCCTTGCCCTGCGGGCGGTGGGGGGGGGGGGTGTCACCCTAAAAGACCTAATTCCCTGAGTTTTCAGCTACGTTGAACAAAATGGCTATCTCAAAATTTTGATTGGATGTGTTTGGGGGAAAGGTGGGCGTGAGAGGGGGGTTAGTTGCCCTCCAATCACTTTAGACTATTTAAAGAGGACCAGCCCTTTGAATTTCCAATCGAATGAATCCTTTTTGAAGTTTCTAGGACAAAGCTTTCTATAAAAACCTTATATGTCTCAAGGGCATTAATCACAAGCCTTGCCCTGAGGGCTGTGGGGGAGTGTCCTCATCAAAAACATAATTTTTATGTAGAAATAAACTACGCTGAACAAAATGGCAATCTAAAAATGTTGATTGGATATGTTTGGGGAACTGGTGGGCCTGGAAGGGGTGTTAGTTGCCTTCCAATCACTTTTGACCCTTGAAAGGGCACTAGAACTCTCGATTTCCAATCGAATGAGCCCCTTTTAAGTTTCTATGAGGACCCCTTCCATATGAAGTGCCTCTGGGGAAAAAAAAGATAAATAATTAAATAATGAAACATTGGAGCCGTATGGCCTTGACTATAGGCAACGCTATAGCGTTGCCTCTGGTTTATTATTTTTTTTTCCAGAGACGATTCATATGGAAGGGGTCGTCGTAGAAACTTCGTTCTTATGGAAGGGATGCTCGTATAAACTTCGGAGAGGTTTCATTTGATTGGAAATGGAAAGTTCTTGTTCACTTTTTAAGAGTCAAAAGATATCAAAGCCCCCCCCCCCAACTAGCCTCCCCCCTCCTCCACGTCCTAAAGCATCAATGACGCAGTAGGTTTTAGATTTTTACATTGAGAGAAGGAGGTGATACCTAAACTCTTTTTTGTAGTAATTTGTGTTTGTTTCAAGCCTGATTTGTATTTTCAATTTAAGTTTCACTCGTTTTAAGATTTATTTATTAATTTACATTAATATCTATTACACGTTTGTTTGCATTGATTGTTTATTTAATTTCTGTTCGTTTTAAGTTTCAATTATACTTCAGTAGGAAATTTTTTTTTTCGTTTTAAGCTTTATTTTCATATTCAATTTAAGCATTACTCGCTTTAAGATCTATTTATTCATTTATATTATTACTTATTGTATGTTTTTTGCTATGATTGTTTATTTAATTTATGTTCGTTTTGAGTTTCATTTATTCTTTAATAGTAATTTCTGGTCGTTTTGAGTTTGAATTTTAACAGGTATTTGTATATGCTGAGCTTAAGTTTAAATAGGCCTTTACTTTTCTTTAAAAAACTTATTTTTCAAAAAGTTTTTTTTAATTAATTTTTGTTCGTTTTTGATTGTAAAAAGTTTCAATTTTTTAAAAATTTCTTATTTCAAAATCAAACTTTTTTAAAAATCAAATCTTCATCAAAGTATCAAAACTGGTATCAAAGTAACAATATCAAAGTGAAAAAATGGGTTCGTGTCAACTTCGGAAATTTTATTATCTGCTGTGTGAACTATTTTTAACAAAATTTCTATCTCGAAATGTTTATCGGATGGTTTTGGCGGAAAAAGGTGTCGGGGGCCCTAATTAACCTTTTGACTCTTAAAACTTTTGGCCCTAATTAACCTTCGGTCTCTTTTGACTCTTAAAAGTGAACTAGACCTGTCAATTTTCAATTAAATGAGCCCGCTCTGAAGTTTATAGGAGCACCCCTTTTATAAGAACCATATATATCTCCAGAGTATAACTTACAGCGCCTGTCCCTGGGGGTTGTGTCGACCCTAGAGTTTTAATATCTGATGGTTGAACTATTTTTAACAAAATGGTCACCTCAACTTTTTATCGGATGGGTTTATCCATCCAATAAACCAAAAGGCGTGGAGGGCGGGAGGGGTTTGTTGCCCTCCGATCTTTTTTCACTCTGAGTTAATGAGCTACAACTTTTAATTTCTATCCAAATGAACCCTCTCTGAAGCTTATACGAGCATCCCTTTCATAAGAACCGCATACGGCTCCAGGAAATAGCTTACAGTGCATGTCCCCCATGCCCTGGGGGTTTGTGTCGACACCGGAATTTTTGCTATCTGACCTATGAACTATTTTGAAAAATGGCTCTCTCAAAGTTCTTATCGGATTGGTTTGAGGAAAATAGGGCGTAGAGAGGGTTCTAGTTGCCCTCCGATCTCTTTTGACTCTTAAAACGTGAACGAGAACTTTTAATTTCCAATCATACGAGTCCTCTCCGAAATTTATACGAGCATAGATTCCACAAGAACCATATATGCCCCCAGATCAATACTTACAATGCCTGCAAGGGCCCTGGGGGGGGGGGGTGTCGACACAGGAGTTTTTCTTATCCGACCTTTGAACTACTTTTAACGAAATGGCCATACGTAAAGGAGTTTGTGTTGTATTATCTTTGAAATGTTTTTAAACAAAATGGCTACCTCAAATTATTTATCAGATGTATTTTGTGAAAAGGGCGTGGGGGGGGGCTAGTTACCCTCCGATCACTTTTGACTCTTAAAAAGGGCCCTAGAAATCTCGATTTCGAACGAGCCCCCTTTGGAGTTTATACGACGACCCCTTCTATATGAAGTGCCTATAGGAAAAAAATTAATGGAGTGCAGGGGGAGGCTAGCTGCCCTCCAATCACTTTTGACTCTTAAAAAGTCAATTACACCTTTCAATTTACAATCAAATGAGCCCTCTATGAAGTTTATATGAGCATCTCTTCCATAACAACCATATATGCCCCCAGGGCAAAACTTACAACGCCTACCCCCGGGCCCAAGGGGCTGTGTCGGCACCAGAGTTTTTTTATATCTGAACTTGGAACTATTTTTAACAGAATGTATGTCTCTATCTCAAAATTTTCATCAGCTGGGTTTGAAGAAGGCTTGGGGGGTGGGGGGGCTAGCTGCCCTCGGATCTCTTTTGACTATTAAAAAGTGAACTCGAACTTTCGATTTCCAATCAAATGACCCCTCTCTGAAGTTTATACGAGTATCCCTTTTATAAGAACAATATATGCCACAGGGCATAACTTACAACGCCTGCTCCCCGGCCCTGGTGGGTTGTGACGACACCTGAGTTTTTGTTATCTGACTTTTGTGCAATTTTTAACTTAATGGCTATCTCAAAATTTTTATTGGAGGTATTTGGAGAAAAAGGGGCGTGTGGGTGGCTAGTTGCCCCAGTCTCTTTTGACTCTTAAAAAATGAACTAGAACTTTCAATTTCCAATCAAATGAGTCCTCTTTGAAGTTAATACGAGCATCCCTTCCATAAGACCCATGTCCCCAGGGCATAACCTACAACGCCTGCCCTGGGGGTTTTGTCAACACCGAAGTTTTTGTTATATGATCTTTGAACCATTTTTAACAAAATAGCTATCTCAAAATTTTACTCAGATGCATTTGGGAAAAAAGGGTTTGGGGGGATGTATTTGTATCTTCTGAGCTTAAATTTAAATTCGTCTTTACTTTTCTTTGAACAACTTATTTTTCGGAAAGTTTTTTCTTTTAATTAATCATAGACAAGGGTCACTCTTCACTTACAGTTTAGTACTACAAGCTGTTCATCTGAGGGTAACTTAAATGTGAATTTGTGAATTCGCTCATCGTGAAGCATTGTGAGGCTTACTCCCAATGCTTCTGGAATGATAATCATTCCTGAAAAAGTATACTCCTCCAAATATTTATTTAGAGGAGAGGGGTCTCAAATAAAAAAAAACTGTTATAAAGTCATCATAAACACGGCTTTCAAGTTGAATTCTTCAAATAAATCTTTTTTATACGGATGTCTCTTATGGACACCAGCAGGGAGTGGAGGGGGGAGGGTCTATCTGATGGTTAAAGGTCTAAGTGTCCGTATAACAAAAGAACATAAGTAGAATGGCCCCTATTGACACGGACAGCACACCAAATATGGGCTAGAATACTGACAGGGCTCCATATAAGGGCATAGCCTCCCTAGGGAGAACACGTGGTTAATGGGGTCAATGACCTCTTTTTCCAAGGTCGATTTATTTGATGTTTCTATGTGTAATAACTCCGGAACGAAGGTTGCACATGCGCATTGAATTCTAATGGGAACAATGTTATTGTTTTAGGACTCGAGGGGGAAGTGAATTTCCGAGAACTTGATTGCGTAATCGATCGTGAATGTCATGGTGTCCAGAAATAGTATTTGTTGTTGTTGCTCTCGAGCCAAATGTTATGAGTTTCTCTGAAACAGTTAGATCACATGGTTCCTTCTCAGCCAATCAGAGGGCTTGCTTACATAGCAGCGGCGGAGTGATTATAAGGAAAGGGTTTTTTGCTAGAGTTGTATTAGTCTGTGAATAGAATTCAAGGAGTGAGAAGAAGAAGAACAGTTTAACTTTACTCATTTGGATATATATTTGTGATGGCGATGAGTGGAATGTTTACCCTATTAGAAGTTGATAGTGGAGTTGATGATAATAGTACAAGAGCACCAAGCATTGCGGTGGAAATTACGAAAGGATCGCGGCTTTGTCTGGAATGGGATGCAGTATATGCAAGATATGTGATATCCTTGAGCAAATTTAAAATGGAAGATCAATTATGTTTCGCCGCTAAAGTTGATATAGCACATGTGAATAGACTTCAATGTGCTTTAAGTGCATTGGTGAAACATATTGAAGACAATAAACAGTATCGTTAATTGCACATGCTCTGTATTATTGTTGTTGTTGTAATTATTCAATAAAATTGTTTAGAAATAGAAAATGTTCCCTTTATTTTCTGGTTAGGGATAATCAATCAGTGTCAGTCTAGAGTCAGCAGTCAGAGTGAAGGGATTTAAAAATGAATAAATTTGAGAAAGAGATAATTAGATCAAATCTAGTGTTTATGGAAGAACATTTTGATTTTTGATGATGATTTTCTCGAGTTACCTTTTAAACGCAGGATATTCTCATGTCAGGGAACAATTGACCATATAATGAGGAGTGATTCTCCCCCATTGGACTATTGTATGAAACTTTTAAAATGTGACTCAAATGCTTATAGTCAATTTATTGATATATTAATTGGAACAAAGCAGAATCATATTGTGGATATACTTTTGAAAACATTGCCAATGAATTCAATGTAGATGGCTCCTCCGTCATTCGAAAGAGGTAACGTCACAGAGCTACTCCTCTCTCCCCATTTCCCTCTCATTGAATTTATCGAATGTAGAGGATCAGTTTCGTTTTAGCTGTGAGTGAGTTGACATCGGAAACCGAAAAATGTTCTATATATGTCCATTGTGCATGTACACTCTTGGCAGTTGGAATCAATGTGAGAATTGTATAATTATTGATGACTATAGTGAAAAGTGTAAATTATGTAATCCTTGTAAATTACATAGAGGCTATGCAGTACAAATTAAAGGATGTAATTCATGTCTTGAGGAGGTGTGTGACTCTCATCCTAGAGGGCACCTGTGCTCCAATTGTCACTATGATAAATGTGATCAGTGGGAGAATACTTACCCCGCTGTGATTGGAAAGAATCCTAAACGTGATTTTAGTTTATTTCTACGAGATTGGTATCGTCGTGGATTTAAATTATTCTGGGAAGAGGAATCTGGTCTACGATTCAACTGTTGGGGTAATAAGACAATCTGGTTTCTACGTCATCGTTGTGATGACACCACCTACTATGACTATAAACCAAGTGATTTTTATTCGGCAGTTACCGAATGTGACTCACCATTTGAAAACAGTGTATGTGATATTGCATCAAATAGACAGATTGAAACTTGTGAATTTCATAATATGAATGCAAATAGTATAATTGACTATACAAAGAGATATGACAAGAGTAAAGTTACATTGTACTGTAGAAAATGTGACCCTGACTTTGCAGTCAATCAAGATTAATATAGACTGAATCCAAATGATTTAACAGCATTAGTGGTTCACGACAGATGCCTATACATCAAAGAAGAAGAAATCTAAAGTGAAGATTTAAAGACATTGTTGTATATATATGCATTTTATTAATAAACAAATCCACAAACATTTTTTAAGCACTTTACTCTTAGGGCACTGAAATCAATACTATATAGGTATGAGAGGATATTTTCCACTAGAAAGTCATTCAGAAGGGGATTGTCAACATAAATGTGGAGAAACTGCTTGTAAGTATAGCCACGGCATCGGAACACAAAATATAGTAGTGCATGGAAGCCACAGCTTTTAGTCGTTCGATCCTGCACCCTCTTCCGATTTTGAATAATAGTTTTCCCACTGCTCTCAATATAGTTGCTGATGTGAGGTGTGTAGAATGTATAGGGTAGACCAAGAGGATCAAAAAATTCAATCGTCTTCATTGTTTGAAAGATGCACAGCCAATGATCCATCAACTCAGTCGACTAACTGCTATTAACAATTATCAAGGTGTTGTTAACGCTTTGAATTTTTCCAAGATAGTCCGAGGGCAGACAAGAAGATTTGTACCGGGACATGTAGGGGTCCATATTAAATACACTGATTATTTGACTGGTGTTCATGGCGCCAAGTCTAGTAGAACACTGCCTTCGGAAGTGATTTCCCAATAGGTTTAATATTGATTTAGTGAGATTAGTGCAATACTCTCAGCCAATGGGTAGGCAAATGTACACTCTAAACGCACACTCCCCGTGCGTACTATACTCATATCCTGTGTATCCGACAAATCCAGTACAATGATACCATGTGTTTTAGCAAACATATCTTCGGTTATACCATTTTCAAATAGTTGAGAGTCATGATCTAGGGTTTGCATGGTCAACTCATACAATGTTCTATAGGATTTATCAAAAGATAGATTGTAGAGTGGGATGCCGTTTACTTTGCAAACAAGAGATGAAAGTCCAAACATCTCGAATTTATGTGGGCTTTTAGTCCATGATCCTATTGCACTGGCGCTTTTTACAAATGCCAACGCTAGTTTTGACGGGATTTCACCATTGATAAAGGATGAATTGGTGAAGGTGCGTGACCCCATTGCTCCATGATGCGGATTTGTGATTGTATGAGGATCAAGTAGTTTAATGTTGTTACCATTGACTCGCAGATTTTACACGACCAATGTAAAAGAACACATGACCTGCTGTTTGCGTACATGTAGTATTGCCGAGGTGAGGGAGAGACTAACATCAGGATTGGCAGCAAGTTCTTTTCTCAATATGAAATTGGAGGGTGCAAGCGTTAGTTTTATATCCACTTTAACATTGGGCTGCAGCCATTGGGGTATATTAAATATTTCATGATATATTTTTCCAACTAGATGTAATTCACTAGTTGTAGCATTTTTAAGCGCATCTGTACCATCAGTATTAGTAATATATTCATATCCATTGGAGGTGCCTCTCAATTCCTTGTATGACTTGGGTGTCATCAGCATGAATTGCATATAGCTCGTATAATTTGAGAGATTGTTGCTTGTGCTCACCAGCGTGCCATTGATGTAGACACTAATTTGACGAAATAAATTATGTAATATAAACTTTTCATAGGATATCCCATCGGCCCGAATTGGCATTGTATTATCGGATTTCCGGACTTTCATTTGCAAATCTATAAATGTTGAAGACAAGTCCATAAAGTAGTCTTCATTGGAATAAATTTGAAAGTGGATATTATCGGAGAGGGGTTGTTGAGGATAAAATTGTTCATAGTATTCATGCTTGACACTCACATCAACATTTTCAGCATTGAATAGATTCAATGAGGCGGTGATTGAAGGTTGAGAATCCTTATGCGGTAGGTAGGACATTTTAGGAGAAGAAATCTAGTTTCGATCTAACAATTTTCTTCCTGGGACTTCTGTTTACAGCACGTGTCAGCTTTTCCCTTCTTTTCTGTGACAAAAGGGATGTCTTTAGTTTCCGTACTGAGTGAAGACTGATGAGTGATGCATTTTTTCTTGACCTTTTTAAGCCTTTTCCTTTCCGTTTTAATTTCTGGCCAAGGGTTCGCGCACTGAACCTGAGATTTTCCGAAGCACTTTTTTTAAAATTCTTGCCAGAGCCCCAATCGTATAGTGTAGAGGATGCAAAATCTGTCGCAGCCGGTACAATATATTTTCTAGCCAGTGGTAGTGAAGAACGAAACAGCTTAGCAAACCAGCTGCCAAGGCCATAGCCAGACACGGACGAGCGACCCTTGTAATAGTCCATTCCATTGCCCTGTTGTCTCGGGCCAAGAGTATTAACATAGCAGTCAGTATCAGGACAAGTGAATACCACTTTTTTATTAGACATCTTGCTTTTGAACGATGGGTCGAAAATGACATGTAATCACAGCCAACCCTTTTGAAATTGCTATTGGATCACCCAATTTGGTTCTTAGTGTTAACTGACAGAGTTCCAAATAGGAAGTGTTTACGGGAATATACTGAAGATGCTTTATATTGTAGTGGTGAATATGTTTTTGATTGGTTTTTCGTTCAAGAACTCGTAGGAGTTCTTTTGAATTACCAACCCGAGATGTTTCCGCAAATGAAGCATAGAGAAATATACAGGTGTTCGTAGAGAAGGCGGGCGGATAGTCAGCAAAAATAAAATTAGTGTTTCCGGCACTTTTACCATTGATTATATTGAGCTTAAAGCCAAGGAAATACTTTGGTTTGTCATTGAGAATAAGTTTTTCGCTGGCAATAGGTGACCTCATGCAGATCTTAGCCTCCTTATGTGAAGAATTGAAATGATAAGCACACTATCTACGAATGGAGATTCTTTTATTGATGGAATGACATAAATCATTCATCCAGGTGAGTTCCTCATAGGGTAATTCAATATATGGATAATCCATCCAGTTGATTTTTTTAATTTGTTCTTGATCACCTGTGGGTGGCGGCGGCCAATCATAGGGTCTAATTTTTATTTCATATTTACGATCCTTTCTCAGGATGTCATAGGTATTTTCGAGAATACAGTCGACAAGAGCCACTTCATACTTTCCATCGTCGAATTTAATGGTGGGGGAGAGTTTCGTTCAAAAATCACTTGTTCTATTCAAGTCATTGTAGAGAGGATCAGAAACATTGGACATGAAAGTCACATAGAAATCATTGGGCATTGTTAATGTCTTCAGCACTGATCCAAGAATCAAAATCTGAGTTGTATCCTAGCCAGCGAACAAGCAACTGTCTCTTACCATGGCGTGTACGACTCTTTAATATATTTTCAATTTGATAAATTTCACTAGTGTTTCTAACTTTATTCAGTTCATATTAATAAAAACCGCCGAGAATCTCATCATATTTGGTGTCTCGCAGTCGATATGTCGTGGGCTCGGTGTCCAGAATTTTGAACACTTTAAAAAGTTCTGTGCTCCATAAATAATTTCCTTTTTCAAAAATATTGGTGGTTCTATTAATTCGAACAGTAACACCAACATTGAATTTCTTCTTCTTTTTCTACTGTTCAGCATTTTAGTAGTGCTTTAGAAATGCATCAAATGTAATGTAACTATAGTAAAAATCAGTTTGTGTAGACTTGGACAGAGATTGAGGAGATTGTCGAGTATAGGTCTGAAAGATTTTATAATAATATTTAAAAAAAGACAATGTATTTTTCAATGTACAATATCTTGAAATTAAAAGACGAATCGTTCTTATTAATCGTTCAGCCAATGCAGCCTTTATCGGGCTGTGACTATGATAGAGCAATGTATTATATTTCAAGAGAACCTTTTGCACATGGGGATTAACAAATTCACTGCCACGATCCGATTGAATTTTCCTATATGAATCCTGTTCTAGAATACTTTCAATGGCTCGAGCAACTTCAACACCTCTCTTTGACCGTAGTGGAATAGCATAGGCATAGCGACTAAAGATAGTGATTGCCACTAGAAGAAATTTGTACGGTGCACTGTTAAGCTGTTGAAGTGTATCTAGAGTTTAAAGATCCGTTTGCATTATATGCAGAGGGAAAAGGGATTTAGTTTGTCGATATTGTTTGCTGCGAAGCCTGTGATTTCGATGCAGTGTGTAACTTGGTTCATTATCTAGATACTCTTTTACTTTTTTCAATGTGATGCCGGAGGCTTTGGAAAGCGTTTTGGGGGAACTTAAACTTCCTGCTTCACCAATATTTTCATAGACACCTTTCAGAACTTCATCCATTTTGAGCGTAAACACGTAGTGTAATGTCCACTCCCCTTTTGCACACTGGAGGGTGACTCAATTCGTCTTCGCTTTTGACTAGCAGCCACTGGTGTTGTAAAATCAGTGGCGCTGCTAGTATCTTCAAATATTGAATCTTCTTCTTTTTTAAATGGTGTTGTTGTTGGTGGACTATATTCTCTTAGTTTCTTTAGAATTTGCTTATTACCAATAAGACTTTTGGGAAAGTTTGATACACACAGAAAGGTGTATAGATTATCGTCAAAGGATATGAGTCCTTTACGATTCGTCACCATATCACAAATTAAATCAACTAGATTATAACTTTTTCCCTGAATTATAATTCGTTTCCCTGTGCTCTCGACTTGAACTTGATCACCAGCAGTTTCCAACATAAGATAAGATAACACTCTTTCACTCTGTTTTCGATAGGACACTGGCAATAGGTTCCCAATTTTCAATACAATCGAATTCAGTTCATTCTCCATTGCTGCTGCTGCAGAATCTTCAGGAAAGGTTTCCTGTTTAGAGTGATCGGTGACGGTGGGTCGCTCACGATATGGTTTATGCTTGTCCACACGTCGCAACGCATCTTGAAGTAAAAGCAGTTTTTTGTCATCGGCAATATTCTCGTCGTTAATGAATTTGCTTAGATTGTCCTCAAAATGTTCGACGGGTGAGAGGACAAGTTCAAATGGTGTCAATTTATAGGGTTTTGCCATTCTCACTAGAGAAAACTGTTTACAAGTCCTGCAATTATTGGTAGTAAAAGTGTGAAAAAGCTACCGCCCGCCTGAAGGAGCCGTGTTGTTTTAAATTTTTTTGCCTTGTTTTTTCAATCCAAGGCGCGGACTGTGGAACCATGTTGCTTTGTGTGTTGTGTAACACCATCTTGCAGTTGAACATTGCCCTCAGTTAAATTTAAATAAAGTTAAGATATTAGATTAATGAAATCATTGTAAACACCAGGTTTGAGTACAGCCTTCCTAAGAACTGGTTTTGAAGTACTTAAAACGGAAAATAGATGCCGTTGTTAGTATAGTTTCTTCAGTGTCATAATGGTGACTGATAGTCTTTTCTACTGTTCACCGGAAGATATACTGTAATTTCATTGTTGAAAATGTTGGTGACTACACGTAGATCCTCGGGCGTGCTCTGATTAAGATCCAGCAAAATGTAACCGTAGGGCTAACTAGTCGCCTGAGTTTCCGCTGAAACCATAATTTTTGGAGTGCGAGGTTATATAGGCTTTATGCTTTTTTGTCGCTAGATCTAATCACCAACGACTTGATAGATAATATAAACGGTGCAATTCAAAGCAAGGGTACGCATACATTTACTCTGATGAAACAGATTGTGTAGAACTAGAGTAACAGAAATGTGTTCATGATGGGAGCGAACAGTGAACAGTTGTAGCATTTCCTGTGAGAACTGTTCAATGGATTCAGCCAAATCATCAATAATCAACCACGAGTTCGATTCAATACTA
The DNA here is from genome assembly GCF_049724085.1 of Artemia sp. Qi Xiang Cuo. Classification (NCBI taxonomy): domain Eukaryota; kingdom Metazoa; phylum Arthropoda; class Branchiopoda; order Anostraca; family Artemiidae; genus Artemia; species Artemia sp. Qi Xiang Cuo. Next base: position 55,378,972 of record NC_142798.1, on the reverse strand, counting down.
TTGAAAACATCAAGTCCCCGTATGAATTGTATTGGTATGGATTTGGCAATAGCTTTTATTTTATCATAGGACTCCTGCCAAATACTATAGCAATAGTAGATTTTTTTTCAGCTTTTCCACAAACATTTTATCGCAATTTTGAATTATTCTAGCTAAAAGTATTGTTTTCCCCGACATTGAGGGACCACACAGAAATGATCTGAAGGGCGTTTTAAATTAATACATGCTGCTGTTGGGGACAAGAGTCGGATTACAACTAACTGTAAATCATATGTGCTCAATGAATAAGTAGTAATTTTCCCCATAGATCTATCTATTCAAGAACAACAAAAAAACAATATTTCGTGGCAGCATTTATTTCGACACTGCATGAAAACAAATATTTGCAGTCAACATGAACTGCACAACGATAAAAATAATAACACTTGTTCAACAAGAACAGTTGACAAAATTTCTCCGGTCAACATGAAAACTCTATTTGTTCAACATGAACTGCAATGATAACCTTTATGTACATTATAAAACACTTTTTGTACATCAGCAGCACTTTTTGTCTTTAAACACTTTTCTGTACAGCACTTTTCTGTCCAACACTTTTCTGTCCATCTACAGCACTTTTTGTACAACACTTTTCTGTACAATAACACTTTCTATGCAACAATAAAAAAATACACTTGGAACATGAACTAGCACAGTTGAACGTTATGAATTTAAAGGTGATGTCCCCCCCCCGGGGACCGCGGGGCCGAAGGCCGGCCGGCCGCGGGCGGGCCCCCCCCCCCTGGGCGGCCGCGGGAAGGGCCCCCCCCCACCCCCCGGGAGCGGCGGTGGTGAAACAATAGTTGCCGTCACTGCAGGGTAGTTGATGGGTCAGTGGTTAGGGTAAGCTAGTGAGATTGGGATTAGTTAATTTATGAACAGGTTGGGGGTGGTTAGTCAGATTAGGTTAATTTATCCAGACCAAGTTGATTGCGATAGTCTATGCATTCAACCCGGTCTGAAATACGGTAGTGACCGTGGGGTAGGACAGTCACACCATTCTTGAGCACATAGATTTTGTCGGATATACACGACATTGCATTCTTTTCCACTCTCACAGTATAATTTCTATACTGTACAGAGCAAATTGCAAGCACTTGTGCTCTCGGCACTAGGATACTTTCTACACAGTTTCTATACACGCTCATGTTAAAATTGCTCTTTACAAAATGTTTAGGCACCCCTTTACACGCCTTCTTTTCTTCCCCACGATGAGTTTCCACGCAATTGACTTTGGGGCCCGGGAACACCCCCTGGATATCAAATCACTCCCCGTCTCTGATTTTAACATTAATAGTTGGTTGGGGGCTTGACGTTTCACCAACTCGGGGTAGAGAGATGGATTCCAGTTGGTGAAATCTATCCGCGAGCTGATGTGAACCCCCTTTTGCAAATCACCAAATAAATCCAATTCAGTCCCATTTACCTTTAACAGCAGCGAATCTGTATCACCATAGTAAACTTGAACCTCCCCCTCCCGTGGCCATTGCACCTTGCACACATTGTAAAAGAACGACAACATGAGCTTTTTTGAAATTTCCAGTACTGAACTGCCGCCTGCTATATTCTTGTTCAGTACTACATTTCGCTTTCGCCTGTGTAGAAGAACCATGCCAGTCTCTATGCTTGTGAACGATGTAAAATTGGGGTCGGCAATAATTCGTGCACACTCTAGAGGGTCAGTCACAACGTCGCAGCGAGATCTATTACGAACGCTTTAACACATTTTGCCAAACGCTGAATTTAGGATGAGCTTATACATTTCCTTCTCCACCTTTGAGTTTGCCCTAGAGCGTTTATCGACAAAGGTGTCGATAAACGTTTTCAAGTAGGGTCGCTGATTGAACTGCAGGACCCTGTGTATTTTGGTGATCTTGAAACCAATGCTCACCATCCAGTGCAAAAGCACATGGTGAACAACGATATTCTCTTTAGGGTCCAAAGCAGCAATCAGTTTCTGTTTGGAGGGAGTCCGGTGCATCCCCATATCCTCAACCAATGAACGAGTGTAGGGGCTCAAAGAGCCCCTGCTCACGGGCCGATTGATACAGGGAAAGACAAAATCTTTGACAGAGTCATGAAGCGCCAGTGGAATGTGACCGTCAACTTCAAAGAACCAACCTTGTGGCCCATTGTCCTCGACGGTGGTAATGTCGGGGAACTCACAAGGATTCTCAAGCCATTGATAGTTCCCACACGGCAAAGAGTAGTGGGACATTGCCAAGGGGTACAATGAGTTCATGTCCAAGAACACTGCATTTGACTTTGCACCGGTGCTTTGTCCGCTCGGATCGGTTGACAAGACGTGGTCCCCATGAAAAACATACCCACCCCGCATTGAACGCTCTACAAAAAGGTGTTGATCTACGTCTGTGATTAGGCCTATTTCCTCCCTACTAATTTTTAAAATTAAATCCATTACTTAATGGGGTGTAGAAAAATAATAGCCTATATCTAACCCGAACTCTGAAGAGTTTTGGACTGTATTCTTAAAGACTATAGCCAGCAAAGTTAGAACGTCACTGGCCAACTACAGCCTACAATAATCCCCCTAATTTTTACAATCCCCCTTGGACCACGCCTTCTTGGCAAACTGGTAATTCTCGGCTGTGCATTCACTGTTGGTCAGTGACTTGTAAAAAGCTTCAATTGGAGGAAGTTTCTCCTCACTTAAGCGTGCGCCAGAACAGTAATAATCGTATGCGTATATACCTTTGCAGGTCAACAGGTCATACATTTCACCGTCTGGAAAGTGCTGTTTAAGCAAGGGAAAGCTATCAAAATTGTCGCTTTTTTGCACTTGAATCAATTGACTCAATGCCTTGGGGAAAAAACTAAAAGAATCTAAAAACCTTATTTTATTCCAACACGTATGTCCATTATCCACTGCCTGCCATTTCAGTTCGAGAAGCAATAACTTCTCGGCCGATTTGGGAATTATCTTGTAGGTAAATGAATTATTTACCCATGGACAATCTACTCCCCCTCCCTCCCTATGCATACGTGCCAGTGCCGTGAAAATAAATTTTAAATCATAATTAGAATTATGAATAAAAACAGGGATAAAAAACTGCTGGCTAACATTTAAATTACACGATTGATGCGCTACCCCTCTAAAATTACTACCCCCCGAGGATATTTCCTGCCACAAGTGATTATTGTCTCTTAATTTCCCTCGCGCCCCGTGGTTCCCGTTAGCCCCCCTATCCTCCTCCTCTGCAAACTCTCCCTTACAAACCCCCCATATTTTCTTATTTTTAATCTCGAGATGATACGCTGTAGACAACACCAGAGGAGAATGGGTATTTCTCAAACGAGAAATAGCGCCATTAACCGTGCCAATCAGTTTAGTCAATACCTTGACCATGAACTCATCTCCCTCATCCAATGTTTCAACTATTTCTAACAACTGCATGGTGTTAGAACTGTCTGTTCGTGCGTGGGCGTAGGACACTGCAATAGCCTGATGTTCTTTGACTTGGTTAGGATATTGGGGGTCGTTCACTTCCACCAGCTTAGCTTCACAGTCTAAAGATATTTTGTCGCACTGGAGAAGGGTGTTCTGGAAATTTTTGAAGCGTAGAATGGCCCTATCCCCTGAAACCGTTTCCACTGTCTGATAGCCATGACGGCTACAATGCCTCATATGATTTTGTAACTTTAGTTCAGTCCAAAATCTAGTGAGGCATGTTGGACAGTAGAAACGGGCACTCTGTTTCTTACCCTCCCCCAGAACTCTACTAATGTTGGTGATAGGGTTAAAATAACCGACTATGTTCGGTTGACTAGGTGGCGTGTAAAGCAACCCAACCCAGTGTTTAACCAAATCAACTGACGGGCTCCTTATGGGGAAGACCACCCCCTTCTTTTTAGAACGAGTTCCATCTTCAAATTCTGTTTCATATTGAACCACAGTAACGCCAATATTTAAGTGGGCATTAGCCCTTTCAAACATATCAATAGATCTTAGCGTTACTGGGTATTTTCCTTCTAAACAAGAAAAATCTACAATGGGGAAATCGGACCCTTCCTTCCCATGTATAGCCCAGTGATCTAAATTAGTCTTGGTATCGTCCCAAGCTAGAGGCTCGTATGCTGAGATGAGGAAAGCATATCGGAGACACATTTGACATGTTTCAAAACAAATCCGCTGGACACCTTGGCAACCTTCTAGATCTGGATTATATTTTAAAACTACTGCCCTTTCCCCACCCCCTCTTAAAATAAAATCTTTCTTAATTTTACAAATGCTTACGCTTAAATTTTCAATAAATAAAACTACTGAGCCACTCCCGGTTTCATTAAAGTTCTCGAGATGCGTTATAATTTGATCGACCCAATCCGTGAAAGCTCCCTCAAAATTTTCCAAATTCGAATAAACCAAACGCATCTCGGAATGTACATAATGATAATACACTTCACTTGTCCCCTCATTTAAATAAAACACTTTTAGAACAATGGAAACCTTAATTGATTCCCTCCCCCACAACTGAATTTGATTCTCCAGTATTGCACGAATTTTGTCTACATTTGCAAGCACAATCTCTACAGGGTCAAAAACAAATTTTCCCCCCATAAGTGTATTAAAAGGGTCACCAAACGTCGCATTGAAAACATCTATATTATTTAAAATTGTATTCGACAATTGAAAATCGGGGAGAGTTGTACCCCCCTCCCCCTCTGGTATATTACCCCCACCCCCAAGTTGTTCAACAATAATTTGGCTATGTTCCACTTCAGTTGTTCGAAGTGGAGTCGTGTGGGTATAGGAGGGTGGAGGTGGAGAAGGGCTACCTGTAAAATCATCTAAAAGCTGCAAAGTATTCGGGCTCAAGTCTACCAGCTCAACTGCGCTATTATCTACATTAAAAAAATCAGCTAAAAAGTCGTCAATATTAAAAGGTACTTCAATGCTATCGTCCCATGTTTCATTGTTGGGGGACTCCACGTGCGCCTCCTCTTCCTCCCCTTCTTCACTGGACGGCAAATATGGGACCAATGCTCGTCCAATCTATAAATGAAAAAAAAGCTTATTTTCAAAGTGTTCAAATCACCCCTACAGTTAAAATTTGAATTATTATTGCTTAATAACATATGGTTAATTCAACTGAAAGTTCCAACTTAAGATAATCTAAGATATGACATAGAAGGCGACAATTTGTTCGTTTATTTTCAAAGTGCTAAAAATTTATTTTTTTCGGAGCGTTTAGGAGCCCCAGAGCATCCCTGACCCGCGGCACGTCCCCTACCACGCCCCTGCCTCACGTCGCAACCTAATGACCCTCCCCTGAACCGGGTCGTATCCCCCGGTGCGGCCCTACCCTTGCCCCCCCGGCACTCCCCGGGCTCCCGGACGCCGCGGCTCCCGGCCCTTTACATAATGTCTCCAAAAAGTTGAAATATTTCTAAGTCCATACAGGTTCGGTAAACACATGAGTTTAATTATGGAGGTTAGATGAACGAGTTTGAACTTCAAAATGTTGAGAATCGTTAAGCCGCTTTCCCCACACACTTCTTAGGCATTATACCACTATGTTTTGACATATAGCTCTCCGCGCGAGGTTATAAATAATTTTGGCATCTCCTTTCCCCTGTTTTGTTTTACATTAGCGGTTTCAGTCAATCAAGGTTTCAATGGCCTTTGCGTAATTCTGTGTTTTCTGAAATAGCAGAGAACAAATGGTCTGTAGAATCAATATTTAGGACATTGGAGTTCTATATTCTATGTAGGAGCGAAACATGGCACGATAAAAATATTCAGTGTAAATTAGAACGACAATATGTGACAGATGGGATAATCTCTCTCAAAATTAGGTGAAAAAGAGCAGTCGGTGTTTCAAAGGTACCTAAAAATATATGTGATATTCAATTGTGAAAAATAGGGGATTTTGAGTTTCAAATGGTGAGCATTAATAGAAATTACCCATGAAAAATATTCGCTTATGAGATAGCGGCGAAGAGATAGGGGGAATGCATAGAAAATAGCAAAGATTAGAAAAGAGAGGTTTCTTTGCAAAAAAAAATTACATTTAGATATCTCCGAGGGAGATAAATTTAAAACAATAGTTGGGGTTGAGGGGCTAATATCCCGCTGAGATAAGTTTATATTGGGGTTGAAAAAGAAAAAAACATTGGAAGAAATAGATAGGTAGGAAAAAATGCTTACATTTGCAAAATCCATCTGGGCTTGCGTGCCGGATGGTCCAGGTAACGTTTGTTGGAGGGCGGGCGGGGTGGCAGCGCTATGTTCTTGCGCGGCTGGGCCGGCTATTTCACGATCTTGCGTAGCTTCGACATTGTAGTTAGCCGCCCACTCTCTCTTTAACTTTCTGCCAGGCTGTATTGTGGCTGGCACTGATGTAGCTGCCTCACCTTCTCTGGCTTTCTTGGAAGGAGGGGGCACGCATTCTTCATAATTGTCCTTAAAAAGAAGAGAAAAAATTAGTATCAAAATAATTTGCCCCTTTTTTTTACAGAAAGAAAGTTAGTACCCTCATCCATATAATTTTGTCTGGAAAAGCATTTATCACTAAGAAAGCACCTCTACGCCAAAAGCACAGCAATAGGTAAAATTTGCAAGAAATGCCCCTATTTTTACCATGCTGAGAAAATTTTTTAAATGTTTCCCGTCTATAGGTCTTTAAAATAGAAAAAAGATTGTTAGCCTAGCAGCTTATAGGCCTAAATTACAATCTTGGATGTAAATGTACACATAATAAAGCTATCTTTTTTCTTAGAAACCCTCGGTTCTCTCACTGCCCCAAACGCGAAGAAACAGTTTTGTTTTTTCATTTTAAAATGATGGCGATAGAATTGAGGCATGGCCCCCCTCCCCCTTTCGCCAATGTCATAAATATATTGTTAGATCTTAATTTGAAAATAACGAGATTTCACCGGTTCTCCAAAAAGAGATTGTATATGCCTGCGCTTAATAAATTGCAATTGTCTGCATGAAACTGTTTTAATTTGACAGGAGAAAAACACCCCATTTTGATCTGAGAAACCTTTTACAGGAAGTGCTTTAAAAAGGGTGACAGCTAATTTTAGGCCTCACATTGGAGTCTTGTGTCAAAACAGAGCGGCATTTTCATTAAAAATTGACAGAAGTCAGTGATCGCTTTTAGCTAGGATATAGAAGGAAGGAATTTAACGAAATGGTATTTCTTTTTGCGAGAATTTGATTTTAAAACAATGGTGGGGGGGGGGGGGTAAAAAGAATATATTTTATGTTTTCCATTGATTATAATGATGTTTGTAAGGTTTGGGGGGGGGGGGTTTGGGGGGGGGGGGTAAAGGAAGAGATGTACACTTTAGCTGAATATACTGGAGGATGTCCAAGGAAAATAATTTTATTTGAAAATGTACTAAAACGGAACTTACATGGTAAATTGTAGTTGCCAAGGCTTCTAATTCATCAATATTATCCATTGTTGTTTACACTGTGTCAAAATACTTTCTGATAATTTAATTACATTGCATGCCCGTTATATACGAAATCTCAAGGGCGAATTGTTATGTAATGGGGAAAATTATGTGTAAGCAGGCCTCTGATTGGCTGAGAAGGAGGATGTATCTGACTCGCTGATTGGCTGAGAAGGAAACACGTGATCTAACTGTTTCCGGGAAACTCATAACATTTGGCGAGAGCAACAACAACAAATACTATTTCTGGACACCATGACATTCACGATCGATTACGCAATCAAGTTCTCGGAAATTCACTTCCCCCACGAGTCCTAGATCAATAACATTGTTCCCGTTAGAATTCAATGCACATGTGCAACCTTCGTTCCGGAGTTATTACACATAAAAACATCAAATAAATCGACCTTGGAAAAAGAGGTCATTGACCCCATTAACCACGTGTTCTCCCTAGGGAGACTATGCCCATATTTGGAGCCCTGTCAGTATTCTATGCCCATATTTGGTGTACTGTTCGTGTCAATAGGGGCCATTCTACTAACATAACGAAAATTAAGGAATCAAGCCAAGTTTTCTCTAGAATAGCAAGAAAGAAACAATCCAGAGAGGTTAAAGGTTCAGCGTAAGCTTGAATTTGTATTGTTGTGAATGTGAGTAAACTCAGGTGAACAGAAAACGTTAGCCACCCTAGGTCTGAAGTGAGCTGAACCTTAAAACTGCCTTAGATAATTCTTTCTATATTCATCAGGAGGGGACCAACTGGCAGTAACTGTGCACTACCCAAAGCAAAAAGTGGACAATAGCCGTCCAGAGTTGCATATTACACTTCAAGCACTTGAAAGTTAGACACAAAGCTGAATTATATACCTGCAGCTATCACAGTGGCCATGAAAAAAAAAATGCAATTGAGGACAAAGTATTTTTTGTTGTATCTGTGTTAAAGCTTACTACCTTAGGTATGCATTCGTACAGTTTCCAGTATTGTCTTGGTTTCTCTCTCTATCTCTCTTTCTCGCTCTCTCTCTCTCTCTCTCTCTCTCTCTCTCTCTCTCTCTCTCTCTCTCTCTCTCTCTCTCTCTCTCTCTCTCTCTCTCTCTCTCTCTCTCTCTCTCTCTCTCTCTCTCTCTCTCTCTCTCTCTCTCTCTCTCTCTCTCTCTCTCTCTCTCTCTCTCTCTCTCTCTCTCTCTCTCTCTCTCTCTCTCTCTCTCTCTCTCTCTCTCTCTCTCTCTCTCTCTCTCTCTCTCTCTCTCTCTCTCTCTCTCTCTCTCTCTCTCTCTCTCTCTCTCTCTCTCTCTCTCTCTCTCTCTCCCTCTGTTTCTCTCTCTCTCTGTGCCTTTGTGTTTGACCGGCTGTTTGACTCTCTCTCTCTCTCTCTGTCCCTGTGTGTCGGAGCGGATGTTATCTATTCCCCGTGTCTGTCATTGTTTTTTGTGTGTCTGACTCTGTGTGTTTGTGTTTGTGTTGTCTCTCTCTCTCTCTCTCTCTCTCGCTCTCTCTCTCTCTCTCTCTCTCTCTCTCTCTCTCTCTCTCTCTCTCTCTCTCTCTCTCTCTCTCTCTCTCTCTCTCTCTCTCTCTCTCTCTCTCTCTCTCTCTCTCTCTCTCTCTCTCTCTCTCTCTCTCTCTCTCTCTCTCTCTCTCTCTCTCTCTCTCTCTCTCTCTCTCTCTCTCTCTCTCTCTCTCTCTCTCTCTCTCTCTCTCTCTCTCTCTCTCTCTCTCTCTCTCTCTCTCTCTCTCTCTCTCTCTCTCTCTCTGTGTTAGTGTGTTTGAGCAGGTGTTTGCTTGTCTGTATGGATTTCGGAAAAGAAAATTCAGGTCATTTCTCTCACACTCTGGTAAAAGCCTTGTTAACCTATCTCAGATTCTAATATACCTCCTATGAGCCCGCTAGTAGTGAATATGTCTCTGAAAATTCCTTTTGTTTAATCTCCGACTTTTTAATAAACATTTCAAACGTTCGACTTGCTAGCGTACCCTAAAAATAATGGAAACATAATAAAGCAATAGATAAAATATTTTTATTGAAATAACGAAACGTAGAATATTATCTTAAAACTAAAAATGAATGCTTTGAATTCATTCCTTAAATATTTCATTATGTTTTCTCTTGACATGCCACTTATTCCATTTTGGGGTCATACACGAGTTTTAACACGGTTTCAGCTACAATCTCATCATACATTTCATCATTGTTACTACTTAATTCAGTATCTGGATCTGTTGGTATACGATCAATGATTGTAATAATGTTCACATGCGCTTTATTTTCCATCCATTCATCTTTATACCCCGTTGTTATATTTTCCGCCGATACCCTTTTTATTCTGCTTTCGACTTCATTGTCTATTAACACATTGCTGTTACTATGTTTGTAGTTTTGGAACAAAGACAAGATATGTATTATGACATTAGTGCAGCAGCAGGCCTTTCTTTTTTTATATTTCTTTTATTTTCTTGTTTTGCAAGCTTTTCTTTTTGCAACGCAGACCTCTCAGGGACGTTTCTATCCGTGCAAAGTGGAGTTTATGTTAAGCACAATCCGTATTGGAGCGTCATGTGGGAGAAAAAGAAGGTGGCCGCACCATCAAACGATACGCGGGGTAAGCTGTGCCAAGTAAGGAGTTTGCAAAGCACATTACAGGAGGGTCTGGTTGGTAGCAAAGTCAGTCCAGTGAAGACTCTTGATTCTTCGAAGATATTTTGTCTGAGCGACATTGACAGTGTAGAGGACAGGTTTTGCGGCTGGCCACATTTCTGTTCCATAAAGTAGCGTGGTGCTTCCTGAAGCGTTGTAAATATGCATTTTAGTATGGTGTCTTATATTTGCTTTTTACAAAATGGTATTTAATTTTTTAACAAACTGATATCTTAAAATTTCTATTAGATACATTTTGGGAAAAAACGATGTGTGGGGGGGGAGCTGCCCTCCGATCACTTTGATTTTAAAAAAAGACATTAGAACTTCGGATTACCAATCCAACGAGTGTCCTCCGAGGCTTATACTACCACCCTTTCTAAAAAAAACACATTACCCCAGAGCATAACTAACAACCCTTGCCTTGAGGGTTATGGGGGGGGATGTCATCCTCAGAGATATAATTTCCAGACCTTTCAAATATGCCGTAAAAATAGGCTATCTCAAAGTTCTGATTGGACATGTTAAGGGGAAATAATGGGATGAGAAGGGTCTAGTTGCCCTCCAGTCCCTTTCGACCATTAAAAAGGGTAAGATCCCTTTCAATTTCTAGTTGAATGGGCCCCTTGCAAAGTTTCTACGACAACTCTTTCTAGTCGAAGTGCCCTGTTCTAAACAAGAAAAAATTAAATAAAAATAAATAAATGAATAACACATTGTGCCCACATCGCTATTTACTTAGGCCATTTAGTCACCTTATATAAAATTGTAGGGCCAATGGAACTTCTATTATGACAAAGAGGAATGACACAAATTTGTTTGTATTGATTCGTAACGTCGTGTTTTTTTCTTTCTTTTTTCTTCAAGACAACAAAAAAAAGAACTCTTTTCTTATAATTGATCTTGACATGCATTTACTTAAAGAAAAAACAGTTACAACAAAATATAACACAGAAATACACAAGTATCGTCAAAGACCACACTTCCGACTCCGTCCATAATAAAGGATATAATACAATGAGAAAGATTTAAAGACGGTGAACTGTAGAAGAACACTGCTAATCCGTAATTCTTATTATCAGCAAATGAAGAGTCTGGCCCAGGAAGCACCTTTGAAAGATTTATTTGCGAATGTTTATGTTGAACACCTTGACAGTTGGACATTTGAATAAATGGTTCTCTGCGCCATCTCAGAGTCAGAACTCTAGGCCAGCTTGTTATGTTTTATATTCAATACGTTTCATTGGATACAACAGCGGAACAAGAATAGAAGGTAAGCCCTGAAAAATGACAACGCTCAACACTCCGCAGCACTGCTCATTCCTTTCTCGTTAACTTATTATACATTTAGATCCCTTACTTAATATGCTTCTAAAATTATTCTTTTAAATCTGGCGTAATTATTTTCAAATTTATTAGCACTATCCAACCTTTTGAACTACCAATTTAACTCTACCTAACTTAAGTAGCACGTAGAATCCAAGATCATACCAAAATCTCCACTAAACAATGTACGAGATTCTTGCATATTCATTTATAAATACCTGTTATTCAAAATAAAAATCCGTTTTAACATACTAAGGCATGCTGAACCATTTAAGTGGCGAAAATTAAAAAGCCAATCGCACCGCCATCCATCACCGTCGACAAAAGTGGTACTTTGTGGAAGGACAACAGTTACATGTCAAAAGGCATGCTAGTAATTAATAAGGTGATGGAATAACACGGAATGTTAAGAAAAATATTAATAAATGTTTAAATGAGTACATTTATAACAAATCCCTCCTATTTTTTTAAAGTGAAACATACGAAAGACTAAAATCAGAAATTCAACTGAATTCGAGACATGGTGTTCATGTTATGATTGGGTTTCTCAAGAAGAGTTTTAATCTCAAAATCCAATTGTTGCAGCTCAGGCTTCCTTCTTGATAGACGTTGGTTCGTTTATTTGACGTTGATGAGTGACTGGAGAGAACGGTGGTCTATTTGCACCAAGAAATGTCTCCTATTGAGGTAGTATCAGGTTTAATACGGCTCACTCAATGAGAAATCATCTACAATTTTCCTGACTGTGAGGATTTTTTTTTTCCCAGCCTTCGAGCCAAACCTTCCAGCCTTCGAGTCAGTTTAGATTTACGGATTTGCTTTTGCTCCTGACGGGCAATCTTTCTGTTTAAATATGATTTAGCTTCTTTTACACCAGACTTCAGTTTTTCAAGTTCTTTCCTTGATCTTGGGCTTGTACTACAAGACTTGTCTTCGGTTCTTTCATTTGGTATATTTTCACATGAATTTTCAAATGAATGTTGGTATATTTTCAAATGAAATTTTCAAATTTATTCTTGTCACCTCTGCTTATTCTTGTTATCTTTGGCCAATGACTTTCTCAAAAGAATGTACTCGTCTACTGATTTTGCTGCTAATTCCAAATTTGTTGCTTTTTGCTAGATCACAAATATCTTCAAAAATTCGTGTTAATTTTCATGTAAAGTTCAAAAATTGTTAAGTATAATGTTACCAATCAAAAACTACGAAGCTGACAAAAATTGAGTGATTTTCAAAAAAGGGAGGAAACACCCCTGAAAGGTAAACGATTCAAACTCACTTCCACAAAAATGTGGAATTTGCAGTGTTTGTCAGAAGAAAAATCACGGATGCGTCTTTATTTTTGTTTCCCCTAAAGGAGATCGTATCGAACCAATGGTCTTAGAAAAATATTAAAGGGTTTAAATGAACGGAAAACAAAATTTTTAGTGCCCTATTTAAGTGACCAGAAACACAATTTTACTGCTACAGCCATAACTGCTACTATTATTACTTCTGGTACTGCTACTGCTGCTACTTAAGCTGCAGGTATTAAGGCGGAAATTTGTGGAATATTGAAACAGTATTTAATTAAATCGAAACATACTACCCTTATACGGGTTGTCAAGAGGACGTATCTGCAATGCTTCAGAAACGGTTTATTGCATTAAGTTGAAATTTGAAGTTGAAGAAAATCAAAGTTGCAATGTGCATACTGTTACTAGTACTATTATTGTTACAATAACTATTGCTACTGCGCAAGGAAGTGATATTAAGATGAAGCTTTCAAGGGACGTTTAGGCAGATATTGAACTAAATCAAAACCAGCTATGAGCATGTGGATTGTCAAAGGGGTGAAACAGCAATGTCTCAAGAACGGCTTAGATTATCAAGTTCGACCTTTTAGGGTAAGTTGTGCCAGATTTTGACGCTAAGGGTATTAAGGGGAAAGTTTTAGGGAACGTTTAGGGGGGAGTTTCAATTAAACAAAAACCTATATGCGTACAGGTTTTCGAAATGGCATATAAGCAGTATCATAGGCAGCGTAACACTGTCATAGATGCTAAAGATGCTATCAGATGCTATAAAAAATCATAGATGCTAATATCTGTCATAGATGGATATTCAAAATTCTAGTGCCTATTTATGAGTCCAAAGTTATTGGAGGGAAATCAGCCCTCTTCCCAAACTAGTAATTTTCCAAAGATATCCAAACAATTTTGGAATACCCATTTTGATCAGTATAGTTTGACGGCCCCGTAACTATGTCTTTAAGGGTGTTGAGTATGTCAAGCCCGCCCCCTCCCCCCCGGTTGTACAATTTGTAGATTATGCTTTAATCTAAAATTTTCTTTAAAACTAGATCAAAAGGCAATGTTTGTATGCTGCTCGTCAATAAGACATCTCATCAATATTCAAAGGACGACTGAGGATATTAAATTGAAACTTTCAGGGCTAATACTATAACTACTTTTGCTCTCGCAATTTAACTAAATCAAAAGAGCATAAGTGTATCCAGGTTGTCAAAGAGTATAGATACAAGTTCTGGGGAATGGTATTATGTTTTCTTTCTCATGTCAAGTTGAGGAGGTATAAAACTAAATTAAAAAATACTATCTGTGTCCGTATTTTCAAAAGGGTGTATGTAGTTCAGAATTGTTGAAAAATATTCACCAACATGTAAATAGCAAGCCAAATTATGATTTCTTATAGAAAGAAAACCAAAAAGATTTCAAATATTATTTTCCTTTTCCATGAAAAGACTATCATGGTTGCAGCAGTATCTGCAGCCTAGTAAAGAGAGAACCTCAGCCTATAGTAACCAAAAGCTGAAAAACGTTAAAAAAATGCCTAATGAGAAAAATTGCCATCTGACACTGAATCAGGAATGGTAACTATTGTTTCGGTTAATCTTAAAAGTAAAAGTTTATTGCGAATTCACATTTATGGTGATTTCAAAAAGAGCATGAAACCCCTCAAAAATAGTGTTGGACCGAAATAAAAAGTGTGCCATTGGAATAAAAAGGTTGAAAACTTTGTATAAGATAATAAAAGGCTTCCACCTTAAACAACAAGAAAAATCACCTTTTTGCCTGAGTAACACTGATGTGTCTCCTTTTTTCCTTTTTTCTACAGGGGCTAGGAAGGGGCCATAATATCATATAGAGACGTTTAATGGCTCATTTGAACGGAAATTAAATTTGCTAGTGCCCTTTTTAAGTGACCAAATGATTGTTGGGCAGCTAGCCCTCTACCTCCATTATCGTACAATCAAAATTTCAACACAGACATTTTGTTTAACATAGCTCGAAGGTCCAAGAACCGTGGTTTTGGTGAGAATATGACCATCCATAGTCCCGGGGGAAAAGGTTGTGCGTGGTATCAGGCCTATCGGTGTCTAGCGTATCAGTAGCTTGCGTTTTGGTATTGCGCATATTAGGATCGGGATTATCGGTATTGGGCGTTTTTTCAATCATGGTTTTGTACCTTCTGTCAAGGTTGTAGTAGTAACTGCAATCATGATTGCAACAGTAGCTGCAACCTATTAAAGAGAAAACCATCAACCATGGTAACCAAAAGTTTAAAAAAGTGCCCTTTTTTAAGTGACCAAAAAGATTGGAGGGCAGATAGCCTCCCTGCTCAAAAGGTTCCCTTCCCTTAAAGTCGTCCGATGAAAATTTTGAGATAGCAATTTTTTCACCATAGTTGAAAGATCCAATAACTATGCTTTTGGTGATGACATGACCCTCCATAGTCCCTGGGAATTGGGTTTTAAGTTCCGTAATTATGGTCCTACATAAACCAATAGGTTAAATGAGACTAATAGAGTTCGTGGTTCAGTCGGTAGAGCTTGGACTTTGAATTATGACGTCAAAAGTTCAAGTTCTTAAAGGGTATTTATTTCATTCATGGTTTTGTGCCTTCTATATGATTATGTGGAGAACTTTTTTTGTTAAAGCTGACTACGGTAATTCTTAACCAATACTATTTTTCATGTAACGCCAAAAAATTACAATTAACCGCCAAAAATTGAACGATTTTGATCTTGATTTTTTTTTCTGATAATTTCTGGAAAAAAAGGGCTTGGATTTTTTTTCATTTCTATAAGTGTTTTGGAAAAAATATTAAATTAAGTTATTCGAATTTGTCAATTAATTGGTCCTTTTCGTTTTCAAAGTCTCCAAAGAAAAGATTGTAAGCTACTTAATTTTCACATTGTTCGCATAAACCCTAGTATTTGTTCTTGGGAAATATTCGGACATATTTTTAGGGTGGGTTTTCCACGGGAAGAGTTTTCCATGGAAACCAAAGTTTCTTGGGGAACTGTCCAGGAGTAATTTCTCATGGAGGGGTTGGGGGATTTCCTGGCATTAATTGAAAAACCGTCACAAATTAAACAAAAAAATTCAATCGGGAACAAGGAGCAACATTAAACTTAAAACGAATAGAAATTATTCTGTATATGAGGGGGGCTGACCCCCCCCCCCCAAAAAAAAAGAAAAAATAATAATAATAATAATAATAAGGATATGGCAGTGCTGTTTCTACATTAAATTCAAATTAAAGACGTGCAAGGATTCTTTTTAAAAAAACAAAGTTTTTTTTTGACGGAAGTAAAGAGCGAAGAAGAAACATAAAAATAGCAAACATTATTGCTTCACAGTCCATCTAGCATGTATTGATAAAACTAGTGCAACTTAAGCAACTGATATGTTTCCCTATGTTTGTATGATTACAGAAAACTAGCGCTTTACTGGAAATACCCAAAGGCCAGTAAATAAAACAACAAGAATATTGAGTTAGGACTCAAAAGTGAGTACATAGCCTGACAACTAAGCACTAACCTATAACACTTTTCATAATCAAAGTTAAGTTAAAACTTAAGCATAAAAATAAAAATTATTTTAGTAACCGCAAACTTATTGAACAGCATACAAAAATTATGGATAGATTTATCCGGTAACAACCTGGTCTCGCCAGCTATAGTACGAATAGTGAGTAATATACGATTTTGAATTGTAAAAAACATGCTTTACTTTTACTCGAAATGAAGAATAAATAAACTAAAATATGAACTCCCGAAATCAGTTTATTTCTCTCTATACAACGGATAATTTCAAGTTGTGATATGAATTCTAAGGCTTGTCTATAGTCTTAAAACTTTCAAGATAGCTTCATTTCAGACTTGTCTAGATACTAATACTGAAATGTCCTTTTAAGAACCAAAACGATATCCAATCATTGGACTAACAAATTAAACTAAAAAAATAAGCAGCAATTCTAAAATTATAGATTTTTTTCAAGAAGTGTCCTTAATCGATTTGCTTTTACTGTACCTAAGATCCTATATTGTTTTGTGTTTTCAGTAAAGTGCTAGTTTTTCATAATCATAAAAAGCTAAGGAAATATTATCAATGGGTTTAGTTGCACTAGTTTTATCATATATGCTAGATGGACTGTGAAGCAACAACTTTTGTTCGTTTTAAGATTCAGCTTTGCTCTTTACTACCATCAGTAAAACTTTGTTTTGTTTTTTAAATTAATGTCAATATAAAACGAACAGAAATTAATTATAAAAAACTTTTCCACAAAATTAGTTTTTCAAAGAAAATAAAGAGCTTCATTAAACCAAAAATGAGCAAAAAAGTCAAATAATCTTCCAAGCGTAAAACTACCACAAATCACCATCGATAAATAGATGGGACCCAACACGAACAGAAATTACAATAAATAACCGAGTCAAACTCAAAACGAGCAGAAAATAGCATGAATAGAGATGACACCCCCCCCCCCTCCATGTCTTCTGAAGAGCAGAATATAACTTTCACTTTACTGAAAAAAAAGATATTGAATGTGAATTACAGTTTAATATACATATACTGATATTTGTTTCTTAAAGTCTTAATAATTTTTGATTTACTAAAGTTAGAAAACTTATTTCTTAAAGATTATTAAAGATCTCTTTACTTTTATTAAAGAGCTGCTTACTTTTCTAGGAAAAACTTATCTTGTGGAAATTATTTATTAATTAATTACTTTAAAAATGTATCTCATACGCAAGCTATCGCTACCTTACTTTAACCAAGCGCACAAAAATTGGCAAAATCTAAACTTTTCTTTCTAAAAATACAGCATGTACAAGCCAATGCCACTTTTATATTGCCATACCTCGTTATTAATCATAAAATTCCGACATTGTGCTCTGTTATTTCTTACTAATCTGAAGGAATAATTTTATAAGCTTTTAAACCACAGAGGCTGCTAAAAATCATAGCACACAAATAAATAAAAGTCGAGTGATCTTCCATAAACGGAACTATAATTTTCTTTAAAAGGAAAATTAGGCTTAGGTTTCATTTATTTGCCTTTGAGTCCAGGCAAATTCAGTCCCATATTCTGCATACAAGTCCAGTGGACATTGTTCGTCACGCGTCAACCCAAAATCAATCCGATTTCTCATCTCTTAGTTCTATGACTGTCTATCTTAGTTTTGCCCTAGAAATGTCCTATGGACGGATGATAAATAGACATATCTATGAACAAGTGAAATGACATCAATTTTATAAAATCCTAAAAAGAGCTTATGCCAGATTTGCCATCTCACTGACTCGGACTATTCGTATTGGCTTTTTCCACAATTGGCGTATGGCTTGATGTCTGCAACTATTTGATTTTAATTCAAAATCAAGTAGTTTCACCTTAGTTTTACATCAAAACTAAGATGTAGATAATTTTAGGGAAATTATCGAAGTTAAGCAAATTTTATTTAAGAACATGGCTCTAAATAGAGACGCAAGTGAATTTGGTTCGAATGTTTAGTATTTTTGTAAAACTTATCGCTGTCTATTAAAAATATTTCATCCCTATTTGAACTATTATTTATTTTAATACACTTGTCTTTCTGCCAAAATAAATGGCTGGGATTGGGGACGGCCCAAGAGCCCCAATAACAGTGGCTAAAATGTTGTGCATAATTCCAGTTCAAACAAGTTGCTTCATGCCAATCTTGGTGCTAGAAAGGTTGAACATTGCGGGGTGGGAGGGCGTAGTAAAGGATGGTGACTTCTGAACCTTTGGCTCTGAAATCATTGCAACTGAAAATCCTTGGGTAACTCCGGTTAGAGATGGGTATACGATGCCAAAGTTTCAGCGGAGACTCCGGCGATGTGAGAGTTAAGGGGATGTTAGAGAGGTCATGGATTCACTTGACGCTTCTGATAGTGTAAATTATTATATATACCTCTCCGTATTGTATATACCCAAGAGATGTATATATATTGGGTATATTGTATATACCCAATAATATAGATTATACCTCCCCTTCCAGCCAAAGTTCTACTGCAAAAAACAAGTTCTGTTAAAAATTAACTGCATAAACCTTCTACCGATTGAGTATTCTGATTGAATGAGCAAATTTGCTCCAGAATTAATGTTCAGCATTCAGATTCTTGATAGACGCGTTTTTGAATGTTAAAAGTGCATAAATTTTGGTTACAGTGGACTGGAATCTGCCGACTTCACAGAGGTATAAAAAAATATAAAGTCACCTGAAAGCGGTTTTGCCGAAAATAATTTTTGTCGAAAGTGAGTTATAAACGCTATCTTGTGCAATAAAATATCTTTTGAATGGTCTAATTAAGATTGCCTTTTCTCCTTTGCTGAATCGCATATTCTTTACAGCGCTTGTGCCGCATCATATACAACATGGCCTGTTTTGCTGAAAGTTGCTGATCTGCTGAACAAAAGTTGTTTACATGGTCAGAAGTTGGTTACATGGTCAAATTCATGTGTGCCTCAAAATCGTAATCAAATAATGAGCTACATGATGCAAGACATACTAAAGAAGCATTCAAACATCAAGCGTTTAACAATAAAGTATTCTGAGCCTGGCCACAGCATGATTTAGGACGTCGATTTTAGCTTAGTGCCATTTGAAAAGGTGAAATTACTGCAGTTTAAATAAGGACTATGTAAAAGGGTGTTCTATAAAAGTTCGTTTGAGGATGCTACTCCTTCTGTAGCGCTAATTGCATCAGATGCTAGCCCAAGTTGGTCATTTCCCAATGTGTTCGCGGTAAATTTTGTAGAAAGGTTGCTTTCATCTCTGTCTTCTAGCACAGTAGATGATTTCCCAACAGCAAAAATAAAAGATGTAGAATCGCTTCACCGTTTCATACTAACAGTATATGTGGCATACTTGAAATTTGTAACATTAGAAGTACCATTACAAGTTGTAATAGAGCTAAGGTCCCAGGTACTTCAGCTGAAATCACAGCTTGTCCCATAACAGCTTCTGCCACCGAAGGTTATAACCTGAAATTCTAGCGAGCTTGTTGCATGTTGCCGCGGAGCAAGGAGCGTGCGACCTCCCACAGATCTTTTGTTACATTTCAGTATAAAACTCCCAGTTAATTGTCGAAATTAAAATTTGTCTTTCAGATGGAGTACGTTTTGCTGAAAGTCGCATTTCTAATTTATGCTGAGCCAATTCCTTTTTGCCACATTTTACCTACGTTCCGGAATTTTCAGGCAGTTTTGCCGAAACTAACATACATTCCGTTTTATCTCAGGAACGGCTCATTTTAGGCCAATAAATATAATCAAAATGATTTAAGCGATTTTTTTTCTTAGTTTCGAGACAATAATCGATATTCCAGCTATAGCCGATACTAAGATAGAAATGTCAAAATTTTCAAAGTCGTTTTTCTCGGGTTTTTGGAAAAACAGATTCGGCAGAAGCGGTTTCAGGTGACCATAAAATGTCCAGTCGGCCAAGTGCTTATTTTATAAACTCTTTTGGCCCACTAGATGGGTCAAGCAGAAAATTTTAAATCTTACCTTGCTGTTGTTGGCATGTGCTACATATCATGAATGAATCACTTATGAAGTAGGCTAGCATATAAGATATCAGATTGATAAACTGATCAGGGTACAGTACAAATCCCTACTTCAAAGCAACGTTGTTTTAACAGAGCGGTACGGTAGATTGAAATACATTTATATTGAAGGGTATCTGCAACATTAGGATCAGGATGGCTTCAGCCTTATAGATGACAAAACTTTCCATATATGGGCAATAATCTTCCCTGCTATTCAGCCAAAATTCCGTAGTAAAATAAAGAATTGGTGTTGTTGAGAAGGACACAAGGTAAAAAACCAGTAGGCCTATCCAATTGAGCAAAATTATGTAAAACTAAAACCCTCACATCTTGTTAACGAAGGAGAATTGGGAAGAATTGTGTATATCAGAGAAAGGTAAATTTCTACCAAATCATATTATTGACTTACACATAAAGTGAATATACCACTTGATGCCTTTTTTTATGCTGATTATGAATATAGTAATCATTTCTATTGGAAATGAATTTCAGCCCCCCCTCTATATATGCCAATTCAGGGTATATATTTCTACAACCTAACCTATCCTAACCTAACCCTGAATTGGAATACATAGGGGGGGGGGGCTGAAACTCATTTCCAAAATAAATGATTATTATATTCGTAATCAGCATAAAAAAAGGCATTGAATGGTGTATTAACTTTATTCCTAACTCAATAATATGATTTTGTAGATATTTACCATATTCACTTTATGCATAAGTCAATAATAGCCTATGATTTGGTAGATATTTACCCTGTTGACAAGGAGACATGATAAGAAAACAATTCTTACTTTTAAATATGTATAATGATACTAGTTAACATATTATCCAAGGGGAGAACCTTTATCATCAAGTCTCTCCTCTAAAAATCCTTCTTTTTTCAACTTAAAATAAAAAGTTTCCTAAAACCACCATGCAGAGATTCAATGCTTAAGTCTTTAAATTGCTGCCAAATAAGTTGTTTTATAGATAGCATTCATGCCGGTCTTTTGTAATTCTGTTTTTTTAATGAGCAGTGGCACAAATACAAAATATTAATAACAGTGGCGAAAATCAAAATAATGCTATAAATATACATATACATACAGAGTATATACCCCCACCCCCCTAATGTGCAAATATACAACCAAAGTTGCATTCTGATTCTAAATATAACCTTCATTTACATCACAAATAAATTTTGCCCCCACCCCCCTGATGTGCAAATATATACCCTGATTTGGATATATTTAGGTTCAGAATGCAATTTTTGTTATATATTTGCACATTAGGGGGGGGGGGGTTATACTCTGTATGTATATGTATATTTATAGCAGTATTTTGATTTTTGCCACTGCTATTAATATTTTGTATTTGCACCACCGCTCATTAAAAAAAACAGAATTACAAAGACCATCATGAATGCTATCTATAAAACAACTTATTTGGCAGCAATTTATAGCAGCAATTTTAAAAGACTTAAGCATTGAATTTCAGCATGGTGGTTTTAGGAAACTTTTTATTTTAAGTTGGAAAAAGAAAGATTTTTAGAGGAAAGACTTGATGATAAATGTTCTCCCCTTGGATAATATGTTAACTAGGATCATTATACATACTTTAAAGTAAGAATTGTTTTCTTAACATGTCTCCTTGTCAACAGCACCAACTCTAAATTTATACCTAGTGTTTCAGTTTTATTCACATATTAACAGAAAGCTGGTTTTCTTCTAATTCTAAAAATGTAACTTTTATTGCTTAATATTAATTCTATAGCCTAAAATCACGAATATTAAATATATTTATTTCTTTTCAATTGCTTATCAAAACAGAGACTGCATTTTTAATTTATGCTGACAAATTATTGGTTAAAATTTGACCAAGAAGGCTGGTTTTTGTAACTGCACTCACATTGCATCATGCTGTAGTAAAATAGGGGTAGTCCAAAAACCCATTGCTATTTTTCTGGAATGCCAAAGAAAAGTGGTCTTTCCCAAAAAGAGGTCTTTTACCCTATGTTAAGAAAACAGTTCTTGTTTGATAGGTTAATAATTATTATTTATTGGAAAACCTGTCACACAAAAAAAGGAAAAGCCAGAGCAATAAACAAAAAAAAAGAAGACATCCATACTAAGCATGAAAACAAGCACTTAAAAAAACACACAAAAAATACATCTTAACTATCCTACTAGGCCAGTACCAACAACCAAGAATGGTTCAACTTTCTCAAACAGGAATTATAAGCACAAATTTGCTTTTCCACAGCTATAATGAGGTCAACAATGCTGAATTTTCTAACTAGATAAGAGTTGCAGGTCCAAGGGGGAAAACATAAAAGATATTTTGTAAACTGGAACAAAACTGAATGAATCTTGACTTGCCAGATTTTGTGAGCATTTTCCAGAATGGTGATATGTACAGATAATGTGGTAGAGCAACAGAGTTGAAAAGTTTCAAAAGAAGACAGGGGTTGAAGCATAACTTATTTGTTACAAAAGAAGCATATGATAACCCAACTCTACATTTGATATGAGCAATTAACAGTTGTCACATATGCATTATTGACAAACCAATAGGAAGACCAAGGTAAGTGGTATGATCTATTGGCTTAATCTTACTATATCCATGACTTATATCCCCAGATGATGCTTACTTCCAGTTGAAGAAAGTAACTTTAAATTTTTCAGCAGAATATATGCAGAATAATTATAGTTATCAAATTTTGACTGCAGCTGCTTTATACTTTACCAAAAACCACCCTCCCTTTCTGAGTAAATGTATATAGCCAAAATTATAATCATATTAATATGTGTAACAATGTATAATTAATATGTTTTTTTTATCTCTCATAATTCAATAATTACTTCCAAGGTGAATTCTATTTTGAGCTCTTAAAGAGCTCAAAAACAGCCCATAGTCACCAAAAGTTTAAAAGCATTTTTCTAAAAAAAACTGGTCAGTGAGAAAAATTGCTATTTGCAGCAGATTCAGGAATGGTAATTATTATTTTCCTTAGTCTTTATAGTAAAGTGTTATTTTGAAGAAAAATTGCACAATTTTAAAAAAAGAGCTAGAATAATAACATATTACTATCAAGACTAAGAAAGATAGCCTACTAATTACCATTTCTGAATCAGCTACAAATGATAGTGTCTTCTCACTAGATAGTTATTTTTTTTAACATATTTTTAAAATTTGCAACCATGGACTGTTTTACCTTCCAGGTCCCCATTAAGGGCTGAAAGTGGAATTTGCATCAGAAACAATTATTGAACAACAAAATTGCATGAGATAAGGCATCAAGTGATGTATTCACTTTCATCCTAGCTAAATTATGCTGTAAACTACAAATATACTGCACAAAGTATCTGCAAATAAACATTTTTGATTGAATTTTTAAATCTCCTCCAAAAGCAAAATTTAAATTCAACATATTAATTATTGATGGATGCATTTTTGAAAACCATAAATACCAGGATTTTGCCTATAGTGTAATGTATTCCCTTGTCAGACTTCAGATTTAAATATAATCATTTAATGGAGATCCATCAATAAATGAAGCACATAAGCAAAAAGCAAAACAAGCAAACAAACAAAAGTAACAAAAAGCAAGCAAGCAAAAAGTAATAAAAATCAATATATTTCATCTTCCATCTCATGTAGAAATATTTTGGACCATGGTCAGGCTAGCTGGCAGTGGATGTCATTGTTGCAGTCTATGCTCAGGTTCATGCAAACAGGTGGTTTGGAAAGTCTACCACTGAGTGGTTCTTTCCTGGAGTTGTAGTGCTTTTGCTCTAGTTTCAGGGGGTATTCCTGTGCAAGGAGAGAGCTCACCTCTTTGACTTAATGCTTCCCTTTCTTTCTCTTCCCTAATTACCTTAAATTAAATTACCTTAAATTGCAGCTAGGAGCAATCTAAGGATTTATCCTTGTAGAGCTCTGGAATGATGATTAATTGTATGTAAGAATCACTGGTGACCAGGTGCTGCTCCATCTTTGATAGCTCCCAATTGAATTTACACTCTTCAGAGGACCACTCAGCATCTAGCCTTCATTTAAAAACATCAACAGACTCAGCAGTAACAGTTTTCATTAGATAATTTGTTCCAATTGTTGACAATATGTGTTGAGAAGAACTGAGTATGGACTCTAGATGTTCTAGACTGCATGCCAAGTTTTAGTTGATGACCTCTAGCTCTTGAATTGGTGCTAACGGAAGGGAATAATGCTGGGAGAATGTGAACCTTAGATAACTTGAAGGTTGAGATGGCATTCTCTCTATTTTTGTTGTATTAAAGTGTAGGGAGATTCAGCTTTGAGAGTCTTACAGGGCAGGAAAGATCTTGCTTTCTAGGTATAATTTCAGTAACATATATCAGGACATCTTCAAGAAATGTCATATCTTTTTCAAAATGTGGAGAGGCAAGTGACATACCAACTTAAAGCTTAGGACGCACGAGTCCCTTATAAAGAAGACTGATGACTTTAGAAGAACAAGTGGACATGGTACGCTTTATCAAACCCAAGGTTGAACTAGCCCCAGCAGCAGACCTCTTAGCATGTATGCTGAATTTTAATTCTTTCCCAATAGTGACACCTAGACCTTCCTCACTGTTAACAGAAGAGAGTGGGTGCCCTAAGAAAAAATAGGAGCAGCATGGATTCTGTTTGCCAAAGTGAATGATATGTCACTTGGCAACATTGAACTCAAGAAGCCAGGCCTCAGCTCAGTGACCCAGCAGTTGAAGATTGTTTTGTAGCAAGGCATGATCTTCACAGGACAAAGCTGGTCCAAGAAGCTTCAGGTCATCTGCATAAAGAGTTGAATTACTGCTGATTATGGAAGAAGCATCATTTATGAAAATGCTAAATAGTTTAGGACCCAAGACATTACCCTGAGGAACTCTAATCAGAACACATGTTGAGGAAGAAACAACACGATATCCAGAGTCATCAAACAACTGAACACATTGGTTTTGGGAGTAAAGAAAATCAAGGATCCAAAGCAGGGATTTCTCTTCAAGCTTAACTGCGCACAATCTAATTTCAAGTTGATTGTGACACACTTTGTCAAAAGCTTTAGAAAAGTCAAGCAGAATCATGTCAGCAGGAACCCCAATATCAAGCAACTTGGTGATATGATCATATGATTCAAGGAGATTAGTGTCAACAGATCTTCCAGAACAAAAGCCATGTTGTGAACTGTGTAAAACATTATTTGCTTCAAGGTGTTTAACAACTGCATAATTAATTATTCTTTCAAGAACCTTAACAACTGCTTATGTCAGGCTGATGGGCCGAAAATTTTCAGCAAGGTCCTTTCTACCTTTTTTAAAAATAGGAATATTATTTGCAGTTTTTTAATCCTGAGGTAGACCAGAAAGATTTAATGATAATTTGAACAGCAAGGAAAGACGTTGACACAAAACTGTACGAGATTTGTGTAGGATACGTGGGTGAGCAGTCTGGGCCAGCAGATTTATTCAGTTTGAGATGTCAGTTCATTTAGGACCAAAATATCAGTAATAGGAAGTGGCTGCGTAATATGTGAAATATCACATCAAGGTGGTGTATGATATACAGTACTTGGGTTGAACAGAAACTAAGAAAAGAAATATTGTTTGATAATGCTAATTATAAGTTCAGGATCAGCAACTCATTTCCTAACAAGTGAGATATCTGGGATTGTGCGTCTGCTGCTACATTTTAGCGGTATATCGCAAAAAAAATTCAGGGTTATCCTTAACTTCCTTTGCCAGTTTTTCCTCGACCCAACTCATCCACACCTTTATTTGGTTTGTTGTTTGATTACAAAAGGATTTGAATACTAGATAATTTTCTGTGGTCTTATTTTTTCTGTAATGGTTCCATGCTCTGCGTTTTCTATTGATTAGCTTACTAGTTTTAGTAGTCAAAAAAGGTATGTTTGGTATTTCAGTCTTATTTCTACTGCTAGGCATTCCAGCATTGGAACAACCTGGAACAGGCATTGCCCCATCACCCTCTATTGCCACTCCCTTTGGGTGTATGTCTTGTTCTGGGTACTGGTTAAAATGTCTGGCCTTTGCTGGATATATTGATGTAAGTGCTGACTCAGTTGTAACTGGTTCCATCCTGGGATGTAGGTAGCTCCTGTTTCTACAAACTAAGCTGATGTCTTCCATATGTACCATATATGAGTGCTCTGGCTGCTTCATCTTCTTTTCTACTACACCTTTGCACCATCTACTACTCTCATCAAATTTCACCCACACTTTTTCTCCTGGGCACAATTCTTTCAGCTTGTTGGCATTTTTGTTGTGAGTGCTCTGTTGTCTAGCTTGAGCTTTCTCAAAAACATGTTTTGTGATTATTTTTGGCTGCAGCTGTGATGACAGTGCTGGGATCATTTTCTGCTCATAAGCAGCTGTACTGGTGAATATGCTCCATTAATTGGAGTGTTTTGGTGCTCTAACAATGCAATATATAGATCTGTTTGACTCTCTAAGGCTTTTGTCATTATCCTTTTTGCAGTCTGCACTGCCTTTTTGCTCATCCCATTTGATTGGGGGTAGCAGGGACTTGCTGTGATGTGGTTGATATCCCAAGTTTCTGTAAAAACTTGAAACCCTTCTGAGCTGAGTTATGGCCCATTATCTGAAGTGATTTGATCTGGTATACTGTATCTTGAAAAATGCATTTTCAATTTTGAGATCACTTGTTGTGAATTTGAAATGGCAAGCTTATCCACTTCAAAAAATCAACTATAATAGTCTATGGTGATGAGATATTCCCTGCAGCTAAATGTAAAAATATCCACACCCACACGTTGGAATGGATACTGGGGGACTTCTGAGGACACTAGTGGCTCCTTCTGTTGATTCATCTGATATCTGGCGCATATTTCACATCTAGGCATCATATTTCACACTATTTGCCTAACATCTTTTGTGATGTTAGGCCAAAATACTGAGCTACGAGCTCTTTCTTTGGTTTTCACAATTCCACTATGTTAAGAATGAAGCTGTTGCAGTATATATTATTTTTTGTCCGAGATAACCTCCAACCTAAACTCATTCCCACCCCCAACTTATCAGATTATGATGAAATTCTATGGCTGAGCCTTAGACCGAAAGCACTTCCCTGCCCTTTCAATTTACTTGTAACCGCCGTCTTCTATCATTCCCTTAACAAAAGTATTGACCAGAAACGCAAATCTATACAACAATTTCTTATAAGTGCTGACCTTGTGTTATCAAAGTATCCAAATGCTGGTATTTGCTTACTTGGCGATGTGAATGACCTGAGGATAGACTCTATCTGGACCTCTCTTAATATTAAACAACTGGTTAGAATATCTACAACAAAAGGTAACACCTCTTTGGATGTTATTTGTTCAAAGATGAGTAAGCATTACAATTCCCCGCAAGCGCTGTCACAGTTAGAAGGCAGCTACCACTATTCACTTCTTTTTTCTCCCTCTTCAGCCATTGAACATTCCTTTACTACCTCCATTGGGGTTTGCCATCCCCT
Organism: Artemia sp. Qi Xiang Cuo; assembly: GCF_049724085.1. Taxonomy (NCBI): domain Eukaryota; kingdom Metazoa; phylum Arthropoda; class Branchiopoda; order Anostraca; family Artemiidae; genus Artemia; species Artemia sp. Qi Xiang Cuo. The sequence continues at coordinate 55,351,201 of NC_142798.1, read as the reverse complement.
CAGTGACACAGGCCTTTTTTCTTTCGGATCTTGACTGTCCAGTGAAAGTTGGTCAGACCCTTATAATTCTAATAACCTTGATGTTAAAATTTTGATTTTTCACAGAAAACTAATTGATTCCTACTCATTATGTTTCCCAGAAAAAAAAAAATCAGAAAATGCTGCAGTGATAAACGTTACATAAATAATCACATAAAATGTTAATCCGCACAAAAATAAGCTTATTTAACAGGGGTAATTTAGCTGAAGCAAATAAGTTAAGAAAGGAATTAAAAAGTCAAATTAGAAAAGCTGCCCAAGCCTACTATAAAAAAAAACTAAAAACTTGCACCATGATAAACCAAAGAACTGGTACTCTGAAATTAAAAAACTTACCGGCAAGAGTCAAGAACAACTAAATTTTATTATAAATGAACCTCTAAAGACCACAGCTAATGACCTCAATAAGTTTCTGGCTTCTATTTTCCAGAGTCTCCCACCACTATCTTACGCATTTCCAAATATTCCTGATCCTTTTTCACTCCCACATAATTTCTCCACTTGATGTTGTAAAAAAAATTGAAAAACTAAAACAATCAAGCATTTGCTTTTTAGATATTCCTGTTCCTTTGATTAAAGCTTTCAGTGATTACCTCTCAAAACCCCTATCCACCCTGTTTAATGAAATTACCGAATCTGGACAGTTTCCTCAATATTGGAAACAAGGCTTTATTACCCCAATCAAAAAGGAAAATGGGGTGCCTGGCTTTGATGGCATTCGTCCTATTACCCTCACCTCAATTTTTTCAAAATTGTATGAAAGTTTTCTTGCAGACTGGCTTAAGATGAAAGTCCTCCCCCTCATTGATCTTAGACAGTTTGGTAATCTCAAATCCACGTCAACCTCTCACTACCTGACCCATATTATTGATACCATGGGTAAATTACTTGAAAAACCTAGCACTTGGCTTAATCTGATTTCTATTGATCTTCAAAAAGCTTTCGATTTTATTAACCACAATTTACTCATAGATAAACTTATAAATGAATTCCACATTGAAACTTTCCTTGTTAAGCTCGTTGCCTCTTTTCTCTCTAATAGATCTCAAGCAGTTAAATATCTAAATTGTTTCTCAGATCATCTCCCCGTATTTAATGGTATTCCTTAGGGGACTATTCTAGGGCCTCTCCTTTTTTCTCTTATGATTAACAGCCTTTCAACCCTTTATGACAATATGTAGAAATTTGTTGATGACTTGACAGTTTTAGAGATATGTCATAAAAACATGTTTAGCAACCCAATGGGCATACTCCAAGATATTTTCAGTGAGGCCTCTTCCCTTGACATGATAGTTAACCCTTCTAAATCCGCAAATAGTCTTAGTAAGTTTCCTTAAATCCCCTCCTCTTTTTCTTGCTCCTATTCCTCCTGAAACCTCTGTCATCTCTTAAACTCCTTGGTGTTACAATTTCTTCCAATATGAAATGGGATGCCCATATAAATAATATCCTACGACAAGCAAGCTCCTCGCTTTCCCTCCTTAAACTTTTAAATAAATTTTGTTGCCCCCAATCACATTTACTACAAGTATACATTTCTTTTATGCATCCCATATTAGAGTATGCTTGTCCTGTGTGGCACCCTAGCCTCTCAAATGAAGCAACACAAAAAATTGCAAATGTCCAAAAGAGAGCTCTAAGAATTATCTTTAAAGAGGGCAAGATACCATATTTGCATTTATTAAATATTTCAAAACTAGAGGCCCTTGAGAGACGAAGAAATAATTTGTGCCTCCGTTTTGCAAAAAATGCCATAACAAACCCTCGGACAGCAAATATTTTCCAGAAACGTCACTCCCCATCCAGATTATGGCCGCCTCGAACTGTTTCTGAGCCCATCCCTGTTTTGTCCCCCATCCGCTGTGTTATTTCCAGATACGAAAGAACTTTTGTCCCCTTTATTACAGAAAAAATGAATAAAATGCCCCAATAGTTTCTTTTTCCCCCCTCTTTTTTTTATTAGCTGATGGTGCTGCCCAGGTTCTTGCACTCATTTGCTTGTCCCCCCTTTTTTTTCAGTTCCCCCTTTAATTTTTATATATTTTATTTTTTGTTCTTTGTTTTTTTTGGGGGGGGTATTTATTTATTTTTGTCCCCCCCCCTTCTTGACCAGTTTTTATTTTTTTTAACTCTTTTATTGACTTACTGTAGTTGAATTATTGACACTTTCTTAGTGTCCCTTTTAATTTATATATATTTATGTCTTGCTTTTTGTTGTGTGTGTATATTTGCTTATCCCCCCCCCCCCCCTTTTATGTCCGTTCTAATTCTTATTCTGATTCGTATTTGCGTAAGTTTTGTTTGACAAGTTTTATCTTCTTAACTTTTTATTCGACTTTTTACAGTTTTAATTATTGACTATTAAATAATTGTTCATTATGATTTTTATATTTCGTTGTTGTTTTTTGCATTTTGGCCAGTTTTAGTGCAACCATTTATATTGTCGACTCCGAAGTCAGAATTCGGCCCTTTGTGGGCTTGTGATAGTGATCTTTTTGAAATAAATATCTTATCTTATGTCTGCATGAAGTTTCTTGGTAACCAGCTCATATGTGTAGTTCCAATTTTGTTGAATTATAGATCATACTTGTCTTCACTCATTAGGCCAGCCAGATTCAATGATATCTGATGGTGTTTTTAGCTCACTATCTCTCAGCGTTTCCTCACGGATATTCTCTAGTTTGTTTCTGCTCACAGGAATATCTCTAAAGAATGCATGAATAGCTACTTGTCCTTCGATCTGGTAAGTGCGTCTGTGATAAAGCATCTGCTACAGGAATCACTCTGCCAGGGCGGTACTGGAATGACAGTTGATATTACTGGAGCACTAGCATCATTCTTTGCAATCTAGGTGGTGCTCAGTTTATAGGTTTGGACAAAATTGCCTCTAGAGGTTTGTGATCTGTTGACACAATGATCTTTCTACCACAGATGTATTGGTGGAAATGTGTATCAGCAAATACAATGCCCAGCAGTTCCTTTTCAATTTGAGACTACTCTTTTTCAGTATCAATCAGAGACCTGGAAGCAAAGGCTACTGTTGCATGATCTGTAATCAGCTGAGCACCAAGTCCATGCTTTGATGCACCTGTTATCACTTCTACTACAGTGCTTTCAGTATCAAAATATGCAAAATTGCTGCAAATGGCTTCCTGTATTCTGGCTTTGGCCGGGTTGTGTACTGCTTTTCAAACTCCTTGGCCTTTCCTAATTCCTGAAGTGGTTGGTTTAAGGTAGAGAGGGCAGGAATATATCTTGACAAATAGTTGCCTAGGAGAGTCTGCAACTCATCTTTGCTTTTAGGGGCTGGCATTTCCTTGATTGCTCTAAGTTTGGAAGGATCAGGTTTCATACCTCCTTTTGTCAGTATATGACCAAAATAAGGAACAGCTTCAGCATCAAAGAGACAGTTTTGTTTATTGAACTTGATGCCTTTCTCACGAGCCCTTTCCAGAACTTTCCTCAGCTTCCTGTCATGTTCTTTTGTACTACTAGCCATTCCAGCAACATCGTCAACAATCAGTCCAATATCAATATCTTCAAATGGCCTTTCGATCTGCTTTTGGTACTCATCCTGAGCTGATATGAGCCCAAAAAGATGTCTGTGAAAGTGGTTAAATCAGCAGACTCCTCATCCAAAACCATTGACCTGTAGCCATTTCTAGCATCAGTCTTGAAAAATTGCTCTGCTCTTGCACATTTTACTGCAATATCATCAAAACTAGGAATTGGGTGATTTTGATGTTTTATGCATTTATTCAAATCTATGGGATCCGGGCAAATCCGGATTGTACCATATGGTTTCTTAACCTGAACAATGGAATTGACCCATCTGTTGGTTTCTTCACCTTCTCTATGATGCCAAGGTTTTCTAGTCTATCAAGTTCTTCTTTTAATTGTGGTTGAAGGGCATAGGGAACTCTTTTAGGTGGCTGGACAGTTGGTACTGATCCTTCCTTTAAGTAAATGTGACATTTTCTAGGCAATGTGCCAATACCATGGAATACATCATACTCCTCAAAGATCTGTTGCACTTCAGGTCTGATTGAGCCCTTATATGGTACCTTATCACATGATAGGCTGAGCACAAATTTTATCAATTTCATCTGTTTACTTGTTTGTCTACCAAGTATTGGACCTTTGTTGGTTTTCACAACATGAAATGCATGAGCCTGTGGTTCTTGGTCCTTATACTGAATCACCATTTGTGCAATTCTGAGTACCTTTAGGCTGCATCCGCGATAGCCTGTTAGAATATCCTTACTGGCAATCAAAGTAGGCCTTGGTTTCAGTGACCTAAATTTGTTTGCTGGGAGAATGTTTGCATCAGCTCCTATATCAATTTTGAAGTTTATGTCTTCATGGTATTCAGGTAGATTAACTATAATCATTGGCTTTTGCTCTGAATCAATTTTAGAGGTAATAGATTCAATGAAGTACTGGTTATTTTCTTCATTCTCAGTGGGAAAACCTTTGATTTCATTGACTGACCTGTTTTTGCAAACCTTTGCAAAATGGCTTGGCTTCTGACATTTGGCACAGATTTGCCCTTTTGCAGGGCATTTGTGTTCATGGGAGTATGCATTCCCACAGAAGTAACAGCTTGATGTCATTGTCTTTTGTAACACCTTTTGTTTGCATATGGCTTCCACTTCTTGTTTTATAGCAATAGTACTTGGTTTGCTTTCATTTGTGCATGGGTCTCCCCTACTGTTGCAATTGCTTGACTTGTTTCAATAGCTTTTATTAGTGTCAGTGTTCCACCTTCACTTAACAGTCTTTCTCTTATCCTGTCACTCTGCACACCAAATACCAATCTATCTCTCACCATTTCATCTGAACTGTTTCCAAAATCACAATCTATGACCAATAGCTTTAGTGCTGTCACATATGATTCAATCGTCTTTCCTTCTTTTTGATTTTGTATGTGAATTGAATCGAGAGAAGATAGGGTTTGAGATGGGTTCAATTTGCTCAGTGAATTTTTTCAGATATATATCCACTTTATTCTTTTCTGTTTCTGCAATTTGAAATGTGTTAGATATATCTTGCCCCTTTTCTCCAACCCATATCAACAAGTATGAGCACTTAACACTTTCACTTTTTCCATACAAAGGTCCTGTAAACATCTGTTCAGCATGTTGGCAAAACTGCTTTTTATTGCAAAAAGCAATAAAAAGTAATATATTTCAATAGTGGACCCAAATCTGTCAGCTGAATCGATCAAGTGATATAATTTAAAATCTCATGTTGCTGTTGCTTCCATGCATTAAAGATTTTTAAATACCCTACTATAGATATAGCCTACAAGATATTGGTGAAATAATCTATTGAGGGTATGAGTCCATACTTCAAAAGTCTTTAAATGTTTAGGAAAACCTTCTAATAGGCATCCTATATGCTATATTAACTGTTTGTATCCACAAGTCGACAGGGCTCATAAGGAAGAGAAGAACAGCTTTCCAAGGGATGAAAGAATTTTGGTAAATACATATTGTTAGCACAGAAATCAGATTGTAAAAAAAGTAGGCTAATCATAAATGAAGTTTATGAATAATTGATGGATTAGTAGAGACTAGGGAGAAAAATGAAGTATATTATCAATGACATTGCTGTCAATATGCTATTGGTGTTTTGATTGAATTTTCAGGGTTGTACAGAGGTGGAAGGTAAAGACAAAAGCAGTGAAGACTTTTTACTAAGGAAGAAGTGGTAAAAATAGATGATCTTGGAAGACAAACAAGGCTTGGTTGCTTTTACCATTAGTTCTCAGTTGCTTTTCAAATTACTCCTAGATTTTACAACACCTTTTCTTTGACAGTTTCTATTACATGAAATTCTATCAAAATTGCTCCCACCGCTGTTATTCCAGCCTAGACTGCTCTTATGGCACTTGTTCTGCTGCTAATTGTATAAAATCAATTAATATTAACTGCAATTAGGATGATTAGTTGTTTCTGGGTATGACTGCATTTCAGAAAAATCAGGGCTTTATAATTGGCATTGCAATACCAGGTTGGTGGCTAGAATTGGCATTAAATTTATAATGGTAATGGTATGGTTTTTTAAAGTTTCTGATTTTCAGTAAGAAGGAAAAAATCAATTTGCTGTATGAAAAAAAAATACAAAGAGCCAAAAACAAATAGACATATTGAAACTGTTAAGACTTAATTCTTAGCACAATGATAATAGATTAATTAAGAGATTTTTTAACTGATCTGTTCCATCTTGCTATAGAGTATCATAGGATAAGACTACTATGTCCATAATATTTTGTAGTACTTGCTAAGAAAGCCCCAAATGGCTTGTTGGCAGCAGGTGGCAGTCTTCTCTATTTTAAATGTTCTGGTAACACTATTTTATCACTATTCTATATGACGTTCATTGACTATTCACACATGTAAAACAAACATTCTACTTACATAAACTATACATAATTACTTTTCTTTTGCAAGGAAAAACCTCTTTGCTGTAGCCTGAAGGGTGCCAGAAAACTTGAATTTCCTGTTTCAACTGGAATTATATCACATACACATGGGGGCACAATTTATAATAACACAAAAAGTTTTAGTCATGTTTCTAAATTAATTTACCAGATTTGGTGCTCCTTGTGTACCATCACAAGGAAACAGGATTTGTCCTATTGCTAGCAAGTGCAATTTAATATAGTGACTTTGGAGATCACTATTTAAAAAAATCTTGAAAGAAGAGAAAAGTACATTATTGAGATATTTCTGTGTGAAAATACTAACTTGATAACCTTTAGCTGTTGAAATATCAAGAAGCTGATTCTATAAAGTAAGATAATCAAAGTTTTAGGCAAAAAAGTTTAGCAGCTTCATTTTTTTTTACGATGACGCATAAATTACTTGGCTATATAGAGCAATCATAGAAAATCTTTGGTTAAAAAAAAAAAATAGCAAAATAAAGCAATGGAAGAATTTTCTGTGGGATTAGGTTTTGATTTGGCAAATTGCTCCTTGAGATCTTGACAATTTTGAAGCTATGATATTTGAATTTGTTTTCCATCATTGATTTTCACCAGTCATAAAAACCAAATACTTTTTTACCTTTAGTCTTTTAATTTGATTTCCATTTTCTATTAGTTCTAACTAGTATAACCAGTCATAAAAAGCAAATACTTTTTTACCTTTACTCTTTTAATTTGATTTCCATTTTCTATTAGTTCTAAACTAGTGTTAGCTCTAGATGTCCAAGAAAATAAAATGCTTTTAGTTTTAGTGGAATTTAGTGTCAAAAGGTTGAAATCTGCCCACTCAGTAAACTCAATCATTTCCTTTCTTGTTCTACCAAAAAATCAGATCAACTGATGGAGCAGCTACAACGAGAAGAGTATCATGTGCAGAAAGAATTATACTTGCCTCTAATAAATTATAAATTATCTAATCAATAAAAATAAAAGAGGACCTAGGTTAGACCCTGGGGTACTCTGTAGGCTATCTCATTAACCACAGAAGTTAAACACCTATTCGCTACAGTTTGCTTTTGTCACTCAAGTAGATTCAACTGTAACAAGCTCTTTCAAGCTCATTGATTTTTTTTAACTACAAGTAATAACTGTTTATGGTCAATTATGGCAAATGCTTTCTTCAAATCCAGGAATAGAGCAGCTGGAATCAGACCTCCTTCAAATTCTGCATTTACCCAGTCAACAAGGTTAATTATAGTCATTGTAGTTTGCAGTATTTTCCTAAAACCAATTTAACTCTATAAATATTTTGTTGTTTTCAATGTAATGATTTAGCCTAGATGCACTCACTTATTCAAATATTTTGAACAAAACAGAGCATAGAAATGGACCTATTGTTTGTTTGAACGGTCATCTATTCATTATAAATGGAATTTTCTCAGCAACCTTCCAGGAAAATTCATTTCTCTATTGAAAAATTATTCAATTGACATACAATTTATGTTACTACTCACATAACAGATTTAGCAATCTTAAGATTGCCTACAAAGAAGCTGATGCCATGTTTTCAGTTGTGACAGCAGCTTTCAGTACTGTTAGCTTTGTTATAAGCTTTCAGATAGCTTCTAAACCTCTTCTTAAGCACAGCTTAGTTCTAGCTGCTTGCAATTTTTTGGGTCGGAAGTCACACCTAGTAGCTGTCTGTTCCATTTTCTGGTTCCTCCTTGCTATTCGTTTAAACAAATTGTCCAAGGGTACTTATAATAAACTCATAATGGCTCCTGCTACAAGAGCTAGTGTCAATGCTTGAGCCCATTGAAGGACCAAAAATTAGTGTTCAATTCAAATAGTTTTATTTAATCTGTCTATTTATCACATCAATCATGGATCTTTTGGAGCTTGCTTGAAGCAAAGTCAGAGAACTATTAATGTGACATGTTTGTCCAACAGCTAGGTAATTCATTTTGGGTAGGCATAAACTGAAAATTGCCATGTTTCAATAGTAAAAAGAACTCAATCCTTACAACAAGACATGATCCTTGTTTTGACTAGGTTGATAAAGTGGAGATGAAGCACAGAAAAACCATTCTCTTTTACAAGCTGCTTTTTATTTGCGAGGGTAAGAGTTTGAGATAGGAATGGTATGGCTTCTGAAGATCATTTTGTAACATGGCCAGTAAAACTGGCCATGATATATGTTCACTTCCCTAAATCATGAATCCTGTTTGTTTCATTTTCTTTTCATCAGAAACATTTTAAGAAACAAAAACTAAGTCAAAATACTGTTAGATATCAAGTGGATAAAGATATAACACAATTACCTGTATATTTTACAAACGCATCTATCTTTTCTATGACAGTTTCTATTGCATGGAATTCTTTCAAAATTGCTCAACCACTATTATCAAACAGTTTGTGGTGAACTGTAAGTAAGGAGCGACCCGGCTCAATGGTAACCGAAACTCTAAAAAACGGAATTTTGATACCAATAGATACATCAAAAGAATCAGATTTTAATTCTGATTTCAAATATATGAGTTTCATCAAGTTTAATCTTAATCATAAAGAGTTACTCGCCAGAGAATATTTGGCTGATTTTCGAAAGAAGGGGGAGAGACACCCTAAAAGCTACATAACCTTAATGAAAATCACACCATCATATTCAGCGTATCAGAGAATCCTACTGTAGAGGTTTCAAGCTCCCATCTACAAAAATGTGGAATTTTCCATTTTTTGCCAGAAGAAAGATCACGGATGCGTGTTTTTTTTTGTTTTGTTTTTTTCTCCAGGGGTGGCCGTATCGACCCAGTGGTCCTAGAATATCGTGGGAGGGCTTATTGGAACGGAAATTAAAAGTTCTAGTGCCCTTTTTAAGTGACCAAAAAAAATGGAGGGCAACTAGGCCCCCTCCCACGCTCAGTTTTTTCCCAAAGTCACCCGATCAAAATTTTGAGATAGCCATTTTGTTAAGCATGGTCGAAAATATTATAACTATGTCTTTTAGGATGACTTAATCCCTCGAAGCCCCCAGGAGGAGGGCTGAAAGTTATGAACTTTACCCAATGTTAACATATAGCATCGGTTATTAGGACCCGGCTCAATGGTAACCGAAACTCTAAAAAACGGGATGCTGATACAAATAGATAAATCAAAAGAATCGGATTTTAATGCTGATTTCAAATATATAAGTTTCATCAAGTTTAATTCTACCCATCAAAAGATACGCGCCAGAGAAATTTGGCTGATTTTTGAAAAAAGGGGGAAAGACCCCCTAAAAGCTATAGAACCTTAATGAAAATCACATCATCATATTCCGCGTATCAAAGAACCCTACTGTAGAGGTTTCAAGCTCCTATCTACAAAAATGTGGAATTTTGCATTTTTTGCCAGAAGAAAGATCACTGGTGCGTGTTTATTTTTAATTTTTTTCCCCCAGGGGTGATCGTATCGACCCAGTGATCCTAGAATATCGTGGGAGGGCTTATTGGAATGGAAATTAAAAGTTCTAGTGCCCTTTTTACGTGACCAAAAAAATGGAGGGCAACTAGGCCCACTCCCGCGCTCATTGTTTTTCCAAAGTTACCCGATAAAAATTTTGAGGTGGCCACTTTGTTCAGCATGTTCGAAGATATTATCAGTATGTGTTTTAGGATCACTTAATCCCCCGAAGTTTCCGGGGGGAGGGCTGAAAGTTATGAACTTTACCCAATGTTAACATATAGTATTCGTTATTGGGAAGTATACAGTACAGACGTTTTCAGGGGAGATTTTTCCTGGTAGTGAGGGGGGGGGGGGGGTCGGTCAGGGAAGTACGCAGGGAGGGCCTCCGGGCCCGGCCCCCCCTAAATCTCATGATTTTTTTCATTTTCCAATAATTTTCTGATTTTTCTCACAGAATAATGGGTTTGAAGGATTTGGCCCCCCCCCTAAACAAATTGGGCCCCCCTAAAAAAAATTCCTGCGTACGTGCCTGGGGTCGGGGGTTATGTAGGAGGATCTTTCCATGAAGGAAGTTTTCATGGGGGAAGGGACATTTCTATGAAGGGGACGCCGGACTTCCCAGCATTATTTAAAAAAAGATCAGAAATTAAATATAAAAAAAAAACTTTTTCAACTGCAACAGTAGCAACATCAAAACTTTAAACGAACAGAAAATATTACATATATGATTGGGTTCACCCCCTAGTCAATACCTCACACATTAAGCCAAAGATTTTTTAGTATTTTCATAATAGCTAATTAAACTAATTAACGGCTAGTGTGATTAAGTGATCATTTTTAAAGAATTTGGAACAAAATTCAAACTTTCGCTTAAATAGCAAGGTATTGAATAGGGGGCGAACCCCCTAATATACGTATTAAAAATATATGAATATAGAAGTTCGTTACGTAAGTTAATTCATAAGTTACGTATATTTATTACTAGTAAAAACGTTCGTAAACAAAATGAAACAAGTTTCTTGAAAGCCATTTAACCAAATAAAAGTAAATTAATATGAAATTTGTGTTTTAATTATTCATGTACTGTGAGCCAAGATCAAAACCTGCATTTATTCAAAAACGTTCAAAAATTAAATAAAAAAAAACAAGTTTTTTTAACTGAAAGTAAGGAACGACGTTAAAACTTAAAACGAACAGAAATTATTCCGTATATGAAAGGGGCTGTCCCCTCCTTAACGCCTTGCTCTTTACGCTAAAGTTTGGCTTTCTCACAACTCTTATCTTTTTTTAAAAATAAAAAACTTTAGCGTAAAGAGCGAGGCGTTGAGGAGGGGACAACCCCTTTCATATACGGAATAATTTCTGTTCCTTTTAAGTTTTAATGTCGCTCCTTACTTTCAGTTAAAAAAAACTTGTTTTTTTTATTTAATTCCATCCTAGACTGCTCTTATGGCAATTGTTCTGCTGCTAATTGTCAATAATCGATTAATACTAACTGCAATTAGGATGATTAGTTGTTTCTGGGTATGACTAGATTTCAGAAAAATCAGGGCTTTATTATTGGCATTATAATGCCAATTCATTGGCCAGAATTGGCCTTAAATTTACAGTGGTATGGTGTTTTAAAGTTTCTAATTTTCTCAATAAGAAGGAAAAAAAAAAATCATTTTGCTGTATAAAAAAGAAAAATACGAAGAACCAAAAATGAATGGACATATTGGAATTTTGAAGACCTAATTCTTAGCACAATGATGATTTTTGAACTAATATAAGGGGAAATTGATAGTTTGAGTCCATCCATAATAGTGATAATGACTATGTGTTGAGTAACAATTTTCATCATTTATAGTTTCCCACAATGTAGAAACCATAATTTCCTTAAGTCAGCATTTAAGACAGGCATTCACCTGTTATCAAAAATATTAAGACCTGAGGAGCAGGGGAGGGACAGGATTGTCTTCTTAGACCCTAATTGACTGAAGATCTCCTGAAAATTTTATTTATAAACTACTAAAACTTTCAAAGATATGAAAAAAGTGCTTTTCACTTTTATTCCAAAGGATTAACAAGGCCAAATGTTAAAATCCCATGTACATGTGAAACTTAGCTTTTCTTATTAGGGATTATATTAGTTCCATTAAAACATTTTCTAGTTTTAGCTCTGCAATTTTTATTTGTTTTGTCCTCTGCCATCCTTACAATTGCGCTGAACAGTAGTTGGGAAAAGCTCTAAAAAGTATATAAAAAAGAATATAACGAATTGTATTTAAATAGTGTTTCAAAACATTGTGCCTAAAATCTATTTTGTGTTTAAATTAAAAATCAAAACTCCCCCTCCTGGACTCTTAGCAAATGACGACTTGTGCTGGCTTTTTAGCTGATTTTGCATACCTACATGCATTTTGAGAGTGGGGGGACACTTGTTATTGGATGTGAAGACCAATTCAAAAATTAGTTGTAAAACCTAGGATTTTGAACCCTTCCCCCTCTTGGAAAGTCATATTATCCTTTCTTTCCCTATTATTTTGGATCTCTTTGTTTCTTAAATGATTGTAGAATTAAAATAATTAGTTTTATTTGTTCCATCAGGGAAGTAATGCATCAATTGTTTATTGACCATAAAAGAAGAAAAAAGCAGGAGCATAGAAAGTACAAAACAAAAAAAACAAATTAGTATAAACGAATAAACTGAAATTTTTATTTTAAAAAATAACGTTATAAAAATGGTTTCATCTTTTTTTAGAGTCTTTAAAATTCACTGACCATAGAATCGATTGGACACAACCAGTTCTGGAAATCCAGTATTTTTGTCAAATTCTCTGTTGAAAACCAAGTCATCAATCTCGCCGATTACTACCTGAAAAATGACATCTTAGCCATTGATGCTATAAGAAAATTGATCTAACATTCACATGCCATCTTACATAAAAAAAAATTAGTAAATTTAATTTACTCTTCATGATTTTTATCACAGTAGACAGAATATACAGTAAGCTTATCGCAGATCATTTCTGGTCATCGTGAACAAAAAGCTCCTCCCACTTCTTTCTGCCTTAGCTTGTTTAGCCTGTTTTATAATGGGTTTTTGTCCGGGTTTTTGTACCAGTAAGCTTATCGCAGATCATTTCTGGTCATCAGTAGAGATGACCCTATAACTCCGAACCCCACACCATATATGGGCATAGACTCCGAACCCCACACCAAATATGGGCATAGACTCCGAACCCCACACCAAATATGGGCATAGCCTCCCTAGGGAGAACACGTGGTTAATGGGGTCAATGACCTCTTTCTCCAGGTGTGTTTTGGGCACGCTCTCAGCGAATGCTATGCCGTCCAGGACTTTGGAACAGCTGTGCTGTCGACCTCGATTCACCTATCGTGAATCAATAATTCCCCTTAGAAACAACAAATTAATTCCCCTTTCTTGACAGATCAATCAACCAATGACATCATCTGTCAGACTTTAAATATTTTCTCCTATAAACTATTCTCCAGGAATAGATCCAAGTCATTAATGTCTTTGCCTCGAAAACAACTCTTTTGGTCGAACTCCAAAGGATATTAATAAACAATGCCATGGAAACAACTCTCCAAGAAACATCTTAGCGATGAATTGTTTTAGCGCGGGAATCAGGTTTCTTATTAATTTGAAATGCATTAGCGCAGAGATGCCAAAAACAAAAGGAACACGCTGAAATTACGTTTAGGGATTATTTGGGCGAAACTGTTTTAGACAGGTTATGGAATTATTTCGACG